>NC_050467.1:8425082-8667582 GCF_013373865.1 Monomorium pharaonis
GTTGCGCTCCTGGATGCACCCATTCATGTCCTAAACGAATTGCAATACACCCACAAAAATACGAAAATATGAAATCCTGACAGAACGCTAATACCTAACAAATATGAACTCGACAGGATGCAAACCGGGTTTGCGCGTATTTGTCGGAGAAGTAAAGACGCATACAGTTGCATTGCTCGTTGAGAAGAAAATCTATGTATAGTTACTTTTCACTGTATTTTTTCTTATTTAGTTAATAATTTTATAAGTATAGTGAGTAGTTTCAACAGTCGTAGTCATATATTAATATAGAATATAGATAATGTATTATATGCTTCTCAATCTTCATCGAAGGAAATATCGAAGTTGCCTCTGTTATCCTCGCCGCTGTAAAGATTGTTGTCATTCGCCGAAACATTAAATCGCTGCGTTTGAATTGGACACAGCAGCTTACTTGTTGATTACTTCATCTCGTTTTAACGCATTCGCTCGCCAGTAACGGTGCACCATTAACGGTTTTTGTCGCAAACTACGATGCTTTGTTTTTATTAAATTTACTTTGCTAAATATCCTCTCGCAATTGGCATTAGCATGCAGTAGCGATAGCACATGTAATGAAAACCGTGCTAGATTTTTGAAAGGATGAATACATTATTAATAAAGATACCAAACTTTTATTAATACGTGATTTTCATTTCATATATGATACATACCGTGACATGACAAATATGAAACTTAAATGTGAAATATGTGACGTAAATAGAATGAACACTGTGTGAAAGCAACGTGACTACTCTAATATTGCGCAATTGTTAGATGAAAACTAATACATACAGGGATGCAGATAATATAAATGTATAATATTATAACATAGATAATATAAATAAAACGTAGTATATAAGATACTATTATTACTTTATAAATGCTATATACTTACATAAAAGTCAATTTTATTGAAAATTTATTTTAATTAAAAAAAAATTTTTTTTTTCGGAAAATAAACAGCGTAGTTAAATGGATGTATTTATGCTATAAAACTTTTGTATGAAACATTTTTTTATATTTTGTTTAGTTACGAGATATATCGAGAAAAGATAAAAATGTCTTAATCTTGGAAGGGTGGTTTCACTCCTTCAAACCGTTTATAAGACCAAACGGAAAATTTTCTGATTTTAATGAAACTTAGCATAAATGTAGAGGGGGTAAATACATTAATTTAGAAGTGTTTTATTTTGGTTCAAAAACGGCTTGAAGGGGTGAAAGCACGCTTCAAAGTTAAGACATTTTTGCGTTTTCACGATATATCTCGTAAACTAAACAAAAAAAAATGTTTTATACAAAAGTTTTACGGCATGAATACCTCTATTCAACTATGTTATTTATTTTTTCCAAAAAAAAAAAAAATTTTTAAATTTGTTTTTGAAAAAAAAATTTTTTTGAAAAAATAAATAACATAGTTAAATACAGGTATTTATACTGTAAAACTTTTGTATGAAACATTTTTTAATATTTTGTTTAGTTTACGAGATATATCGAGAAAAGGCAAAAACTCTAAATTTTTGAAGGGTGGTTCCAACCCTTTAAACCGTTTATAAGCACCAACTTATAATTTCTAAATTCATGTATTCACCCCCTCTACATTTATGCCAAGTTTCATTAAAATCAGAATTTTCGGGTTCACGAGGTTCTCTTGTTAATAAAATTAGATATTTTGAGGTTTTATGAGATGTTTATTATTTCTATGTTACAAGGAATTTCCTTATCCATCAAAAAGCCTATAAAAATTATTAAATACTCGAAAAAAATTTAATTGGGTCAGGGGTAGTTTTCCCTGAATAGAAATTTATGAATTAATAGATATTTATTTTTTGTAATTAATTACTTTGTTTAATTTTTGTAAAGTTCCAATTTCAATGATAAGATACCAAAAAAGTCGGGCCTTAAAGGGTTAAACAACTTAAAAAATTTTTTTTTATTACTTTTGAAAATTGTTCTAATTTTATTAATTTAAAAAATTTAAGAAAATTTTTTAAGAAGTTATAAAATTATACAGAAATTTTTATAAATTTTGAAATATTAAACAAAGACTTTAAAAAAAAGACTTACCAGGAAGTTTTTAAAAACTTATTAATGATTTGATAAAAATATTTCAGTTTCTTCAAGCGTTACCGCCGAGCCAATCGATAAAGATATGTAAAGGAGTTCTCAAAAAATTAGAATCTACTAATACATTACAGTTTATTGTCGACTATTTATTGGGCCACTGCAAAACGGTAGAACAACCAAAATATCGGAAGACCTTGGTAGGACTGGAAATTCTGAAGATTTTGGAAGACAAGGACAGAGCATTATACGTTCATTTGATAAAGGAACCATTACTGATGTTGGAACAATTATTAATGAATTGCAAATTTGAAAATATCCAAAAGATCTTGAATACATTGTACGAGGATTTGAAACATCCCGATATAGACGTCAGTAATTTTGACAAAGTTGTAAGGTTTTATGCCAAAAAGTCGTTAGACTTTCGTGTGTCACTTCAACGTGACGGTATTGAAAATAAAACCAAAAATATTTTACAGTCTAATTTTGAAGCGGAAAATAACGATTTTGTTATGCCTCTTAACGTACCCACGAAAGAGGAATGGATCCCGAATGACAGGGTAATTCAAAAAGCATTTGTAACAATATTATACTGAATTAGAAAATATGTGTGTGTAATTATAAAAAATATCCATATATTTAATTTATAAATAAAATATAAAATTTATTTGATAATCCATATTAGAAGTAGATGAATTTATTTTACTGCGTCTCTTTTGGATTTGCAGTCTCATCAATATATACACATTCTTTCTACATAAAACATCTTTTTCGCCTTACACGCCCTGGCCATTATGCAGCCTCACAACTCACATCTCCCTCCCATTCTCGACCCTCTAACACTTTTTTTTTAACCCCATATATATATATATATATATATATATATATATATATATATACACCCCTCCCCCCCCCCCACACACACACATACACACACCTCTAACTCCATATTCCCGTATATCCCTCACTCCTCTTGGTTATCACTTTCAATTCCTATCAAATAATGCACCTTTTCCTCTTCTCCTTTCTTACCTTTTTTTCTTTCTTGAACCACCTCCTTAATCCCTCCTCCCATTCCAACCTCTCCCTATCCGTCCTCTTCGCTTTTATTTGCCTCTCCTCCATCTTTTGACCCATCCTTCTGGACCAGAACTGCACATCCTTCTCCTCTTTTTTTTTTAATCCCTCTTGCTTTCAGTTTCTTCTTCCAATCCGTCCTCGTATTCACTGCGTTCCCACCTTTCTTCTCTCCTTCTTCCTGTCTCCCATTCTTTTTTTCTCCTGTCTTCCTCCTCTTGTCCTCTTACCTATTTTTCTCTTCTCCCTTTTTTTAAATGTATCCCCTGCTTTTTCCAACTGCTTTATTCCCTCTCCTCTTCCTCGCCATTTCTTTCTCTATCCTTGCCTTCTTGATACTCTTTCCCACCTTGCTCTCTCCTCCGGCTGCCGTTTTTCCTTTCCCCCCTCTCTCTCTGTCACTCCTCTTCCTCCTCTCTTTCCCTCTCCAGCCTCTTCACGTCCGCCTTCCATAGACTAACTATAGACGAGCATAAAGGTGCGAATTCATGTAGCGAGAAATTGCTGGCGACTTTCCCCCTCTACGTAGATATTGTGTAGTAGCGACAAATCGTCGGAAGTTCGTCTTGTCTGAACAGCATCGACAAGCTACATCGCGCCTTTCAAGGAGCAATATTCGGATATCCACGGGGGAAAGGAGAAAAAGGAGCAATATGAATAATCGTGAACATTGCTTCTTTTTGTAATTTCGCTTCTTTTCCGTTCTTTGCAATTCCAACATTGCAGCAGTTGCAATCGCTTCTTGACGGCTCTTTCCAGATAGCACAAAATATTATCATAAATATAAATATATTTTACAAATTTATTTTTAAAAAATATTTTTAAAGATTATATAATTATTTTTCATAAACCATTTAGAAATGATACAAAAAATATTATCACCATTATATATAATATATTTTTAAAATGTACTGAAAAATATTTATGATATATGAACTTGAAATATTCTTTGATAATAATTAATGGTATAAATATTTGTTTTAAATATTTTTATAAATGTTTATCATAATTTTTTTTATACCTGACAAATTCGGACATAAAAATATGTACAAAATATTTATTATAAATATTTTTCCTTTTTATAAATATTTTATAAATATTTTGTGCTATCTGGGTTGTTATAGCTATTTTCAAATTATTTGCACACTGAGCGGTATACACTCCGTTTGTACGTATTGTCACCTTCATTTTTATTTACTACTTTTTAATTTTTATTACAAACAATAATTATTTCTCCGCAATTATTAGTCTTTTACTGATATTGAAGTCGCTAGCGTTTTGTCATCACATGAATATGTATCGAGAGAAAAGCGACGAATACTTGTCGCTGGCGTCACTTTTCTCCCACTTCTCCCAAGTCGCCAGCGATTTCTCGCTGCATGAATTTGCACCTTAGGCCCTGCTTAGGGCGAGAAGAGCTGTGATTTGCGGGAAGAAGAGCACTCGTGTCAGTTCTGTTTATTTCATAAGACTCGATTATGTTTGACTAATATATGTTGTGAAACAAGAGGTGGAGGGGAGGATCACCGAGAGAGAGGAACAGGGAATAGAAAAAAAAAGAAGAGCTCGGCGCATCCTGAGAGCCAACAACCATAGACCTTATAGATATGGACTGGCAATACCAAGCGAAACCGTGTCCATACTTCTCTCTCTAAAGAATCCGGAAATATGTTTCGCGCATGCTTGTACATATTATACATTGAAATCCAATGATTGGATACGTTTTGGTCACGTGTTTTAACTTATGTGTGTGTATATATATGTATATACATATGTATGCATGTGTGCTGACATGCGCGATAGTTATTTCCGGTAACTTTAGAGAAAGAAGTACTAAAAAGTCTGTTTCTCTCTCGCACCTCTTCTGGACACCGTTTTCTATACACAAACTAGGCAATTGCCGGTCTATATCTATAAGGTCTATGCCAACAACTAAAAAGAGAAAGCCGAACATTTCCGATCGGTAATGAAAATGGCCGATCTGGCACTAGCATTCCCCTTACCGCGATTATCACCTACCCCTCGTTCGGTCTATAGTTTGTCTATGCCGCCTTTAGCTTTTTTTTCTTTTCTCTTCCGCTTACCATCCTCTTTTTTCGCTTTCACTTGGGTTCTTGTGGTCAATCTTCCTTCTTCTCTTCCTCTACTCATCCATCTGCACAACCCTGCTCCTCCCTCCATCTCTCCTTCCTCCCCCCGCCATCAGAATCCACCTTCTCTACTTCCTCCGTTCTCTTCCTAACCTTCTGCACTTCCGTATGCTTATAATCAACTTAAACTAACTTTGCTACGTGGATCCTTCTACCTGCTCTTTATCGACACTCACTCTTCATCGACTTATCGATCTATCGACTCGACTTCTTTTCTCCTTTCCTCCAATAGCCCTTTGACTTCTTTATCAGTCGATTACCTCGATATCTCTACTCCATTATCCGATCCATGACTCTGCGCACGGTTACTCTCTCGTCTTTTTATCCCTCCACTCTCTTCACCATTGATTCTTCTTTGATCTCTCGATCCGTCTCATACTCCGACTCTCTATCTGGCTTCACCACTGCCATCGCACTCTCAACTCTCTCGCGCTCCTCTTTTTTTGGCCGTTCATACTTCTATCTCACAGTCTCACATCATTTTATCTACTCTCTTCCTCACTTATCACCATCGCCGCTGCTGTTTTCTGCTCCATCTTTCTACTTCTCTTCCGCTGCTGTTTTCTGCTCCATTTTTTTACCTCTCTTCCATTTTGTCCGCTTCCTCGTGCTCCGAATACACCGTGCCCTCTGCCTCCACCATTTCACCCAGCTTCTGCTCCGTTCTAATGCATTCTTATCTTAACCTTCCTTTTTCAGCCTGTTTTCTCTAATTCTTCCTTTCATACATTTTTTCCTTGCATCCTTACACTTCCCTCCAATTACTTGCCTTCCTCTCTCCTAAGACTACCTTATACTCCATTCTCACACTCCTCTTTCTCCTATTAATTTTTTTATCTCACACAAACTTGGAGCACTTCGATCACCGTTCACTCATCCGCGGCGCCATTATGGATCTTCCAGTCCATCCTATTAGAAGTAATTGTTTTGTAGTATCCTAATTCTAAAAAATTACAAAACATTCTAATTTAATATAAATAATACTTTTCAAAATTAACATTTAATTTAATTTAGGCGAAAGACATGGTTTATAAAATTAGTTTAGTTACATTAAAAGTTGCATGAAGATTAAATTAGCGAAATATGTTTTAAAGACAATTATTTGAAATAAAAAATTAATTTGAAATTAACAAGTTAATTTAAAAATTATTAACATTTATCTTTTTAATTAATTTATATTATTTTATTACGTACGCACACTTATTCACATTAGTATTGTCACATTACGGTAAATTTTTTATGAAACTAGATAAATTTTTAAAAAATTTTTACATTTAAATAACATTTTTTAATTTTAGACAATTGTGAGTTTGTGTGTGTGTGTGTGTGTGTGTGTGTGCGTGCGCGTGCGTGCGTGCGTGTGTATGTGTGTAATACTTCTAAATAAAAGAATGCATATATCTTCCCATTATTAAATTTATATAAAATTTACAAGTTGTTTATTTAACAGGCGAAAGAATGCGGTTGCTGCAAAGCTGTGAGATTTTCAATGTTTAACAGACGGCATCACTGTCGACGATGCGGTCGTGTTGTTTGCGCCATGTGTTCCCAACATCGCATGCAAGTTGCTGGTTATCCCAGTTTCGTATTGGTACGTGTGTGCGAGGATTGTAAGCATCAAACGGTGTTGCAAATGCGTGCGGTGCAAAGTGTCCCATCGACATCCAGCAGCGAACTATTTGATTATTGGCGATTAACGAGAGACGAGAAACACAATCATACCATAAGAGAAGAGTTTTCATTTGAGCACGCGCCAAATATTTCTCTGTGTCTTGCTATTCTTAATTTGCACTGTGATCCAAAGATATATACCAGGTAATTTTTCAAGTTTCTCAAGAAGAAAGATGTAACTAAAAATAATAAAAATATCAACTTAATACATTTAGGACCAAATGCACTATTTTTTCTCCACGTTCAACGCGCAAACTTTTTACATAGTATGTAAAGAAACAGACATTAGTAAAATAATAACATTACTATATGTCAAAAATTTTAGCGAAGATGTGGGACGTATACTTAACAAATTTATAGATGTACGGTATATTGTACCTAAAAAACTCAATAGCGTGATAAAAAGGAAAAAGTAAACGATTGTAACAAGACCGAACTTGTCTACAAAATTAATTGTTGCGACTGTGATTCGGTCTACATTGGATAGACAAAACGACATTTAGACAATAGAATTAAAGAACACCAGCGCAACATAAAAAGCTTGTCTGCCAATCACAATGTAGTCATTAATCATCGATTAACAATGAATCATGAATTTGACTGGTTAAAACCTAACATTTTACATAAAGAAAAACATAAAAGAAAGAAATCGCCGAAATGTTTTACATCAAAAAATTTGACAATAATATTAATCTTCAAAAAAACACTGAAAATCTCAATGCAGTTTATGATAGAATTATAAGAATAGTGTAGTTACTTCTGACTAGTTATTTTGAACTGTTTCTCGAACTAATGTTGTTAAACTTGACATTTTTACTTTCGACAATTCTCTCTTTCCAATGACAAACGTTGTGGAGTACAAACATGCCGTCTAACATCTCTCTACATCACTTAATGTACTGTTGTGAAAGCATAATGGATTAATTTTTGCATTTAACTTAATTTATACAAGTAGGTAATAATATTAAAATCTTGTAAAAAAGTTTGATTGTAGTTTTCTGAAGTGTTTTGGTATTTTTGCATCTTTTGTAGATACACTTGATAAGGGCCAGAAAATGTCTGACCGAAACGTCGTGTAACATTTAAAATAAAAATAAAATTGCCAGAATTGTCACTAAATTACTATTTGTATATTTTTATCGCTGGTAACGTTAAGATATTTACTTTGATTTTTACATAGACATCGTAGAAAAAACAGCGTAGCATTTTTGATAGTCTGAAACCTCTTCTTTCAAATGCCGGCGTCAGAATTGACATACAAAGCGAGTAAAAAAAGTTAGGGCCCATTTTTCCAAAAAAGGGCAACATTTTTCGACTTTTTTCCAAAAATTCTATATTTTGGATGCGAAAATGGATGTTTTGCAGGATATTACAATAGGGATAAATCGTGGAATAGATATCTGCTCTTTCAAATTCTATTACGATTTTCCAAAACTTCAACATGCCGGATTTAATATGGTGGTCAAAAGATAAAAAAATATAATTAAAATATTTTCGATTTTTTCGCTTTTTTTTAACAATATCTTTTTAAAATACTTTAAAAATACATACGCTTGTTATTTTATGTGAGACGAAATTATAATAATACATAATCAATAAAAATAATGGCGGTTCTTTTCAAAAAATGCGAGAAATGCATGATTTATCACCAAATAATGGAGAAAAGTCATAAGCAAGTGTTTATATCCGGTATTTCATTCTGTTCACATCTACGCATATACCAATATGTGTGCGTGCGTGCGTGCGTGCATGCGTGCGTGCGTGCGTGCGTATATATAGATGATTATTTTTTTTACTTTCACATTCTTTAACCGTCAAAATATGTTGCCATTGCCCGACTCTCACCACAAGGAGGCAAATGTGAATTAAAGAGTTCTTTTTTATTAAAGGAGGAATTATGGAAATTTTTATTATGTTTCTCATCAAATTACGATAGTATTTACACTACTCATATGGTATAATTTTCTGAAATTTTTTCTTACAGTTTGTGGTTACTATCGTAAATAATAAATTATACATAATTTTTCTATAAAATTTTCTCCGTGTAGATTTACGAATATATGAATTTATAAAATGTTTGAAAGCTTACAAACAATATTTATTTAATTCCAGAAACTTTTAGTATGTAATTTGTGTGCGTGCGTGCGTGCGTGCATACAATCGCGAGCTAAAGAATAATTATTTTCTTCTGGGTTTATTTTATTAAAAATATAATTTTCTAGTTATTTAATTTTTAATTAAGAATATAAAGATAAAACAAAAATTTTATTTAGTTGTTATTTTGGTTTTAATCGATAAAATTTTATAATGTTTTTTAAAGAAGTGTGAATTCTTTTTTCGAGCACATGACAAATTTTTTTTAATTTATGATGACAATTTATGACGTTTAAGACTATCATCAAAAAATTTACTTTTTATTAAAAATAATTATTTATTTAAAAAAAATTTAATTTAGTAATCGCTTCTTTAGGTATTAATATTGATATTTTTTAGTACACATGTATGCACCTACACACATACTTTTTGTCGTTAGAAAATAATATTTTTATTTAAAAAAAGCAAGAACTATCAAATATTAAATCCAAGGAAGAATCCAGCGTTACACGTCGCCATTGTCGCTTGTTGTAAACAATTCCTTTCGCGCGCTTAACAACCTCAAGGCCGGGGGGGGGGCGGCCGCATCTCGCCGTGCGCTCGCCCAGCGCACTTGCATTTGCCGGTAGGCCGGACTAATACAGCAAATTTTACAAGTCAATAACTTGTTAACTATTGCGAAAATGGAAAAACGGTAAGGAACTTTTCTATTCAGTTTAATGCGCTCTACCTGCTCATAAACGTTCCATAAAGTTTTACCAGACACTGTGTATATATACATAGGTGTATGCGTAGATGTGAGCATGATGAAATATCAGATATGAACATTTGCTTATGGCTTTTCTCTATTATTTGGCGATAAATCATGTTTTTCTCGCATTTCTTGAAAAAAACCGCTATTATTTTTATTGATTATGTATTATTATAATCTCGACTTACATAAAATAACAAGCTTATGTAATTTTAAAGTATTTTAAAGAAATATTACGAAAAAAAAGCGAGAAAATCAAAAATATTTTGGTTGTATACGGTTTTCCATTTTTGACCGCCATATTAAATTCGCCATGTTAAATTTTTGAAAAATTGCAATAGAATTTAAAAGAGCAGATATCTATTCCATGATTTATCCTTATTGCTATGATCCTGCGAAACATTTTCGCATCTAAAATATGAAATTTTTTGAAAAAAAGTCGAAAAATGTTGATCTTTATGGGAAAAATAGACCATAACTTTTTTTATTTGCTTTGTCAATTCTGACTCCGGCATTCAAAAGAGGAGGTTTCAAACGATCAAAAACGCTACGCTGAATTTTTTTCTATGACGTCTATGTAAAAAGTTTGAGCGTTGGACGTAGAAAAAAATATCAGACATTTGGTCTTAAATTGATTAAAATTTTATATTTATATAAGATCACATTTTGCGGATACCCAAGACAAGTTCACTTAAAGTTTATTTTTTGTTTTTTCTTACACAGACATGTAGCAACACTGGCATTAATCAAGAAGATTAATGTAAACATAACTTGCATTATTATAAGTTGAATTATTGTATTTGAAAATATTCCAATCTATTTTTTATTCCAAAGTCCATTCAAATTGTTTAGCTACTACTTGCTACTTAAAATGTAAATGGCAGCCATATTGTGTGCATGAACATTTTTTGATCTAATTATATAGATTAATTTTTGAATCAAAATAATAGGCAAATTTTTTAAAAATGTACTTTAAATTGTTAGAAATATGATATTGGAAAATTTTTGTGAAAAATCTCTTACAAGGAACATTGCTCAACATACATTTGGATTTTGATAAAACTTATATCACTGAAAATATTTGCAAAATGATGAAAAACGATACTCATTTGATTGGCAATAATCAATGTATAGAATCTTAAAATTATTTTCTGTACTGATACGAAACGATCTAAAGTACGGCGCTGATTGCTCTTGTTCCGACATCAGCTATTTTCAACACCTTTCTAGACTACGTTCCAAACTCTACTCTGTTAACTTTGAATAACCTGTGATGGTGTGAAGGGAAGAAGGAGAGTAAAGTAACCAGAGTAAATTATGGCGTTTTCGAGCTTCTAGAAGAGAGAGGCGACAAGTGGTCATGTGACCAGCCTCTCCGCGATTGGCTAGCACGATTACGTACAGAATTGGATTATGCGACGCCAATGCAGAACATATGGTTGGTTATGTTTTGAACGTTTTGGAGTATATTTACGAGGTATATCATATTTTGTGTAATAAATGTAAAAAATATCTGTTAATTTGACGACGTAAAATTATTTTAGGTAATTAATTCTTCTTCTATTACAGACAACGTGCAGTTCCATCTTGCTACTGTACTCGTACGATAATGTTATCTATAATAGAATAATTAATTACCTAAAAGAATTCTACGTCGTCAAATTAACAGATATTCTTTATATTTATTACATAAAACAAAATATACCTTGTAAATATACTCCGAAACGTTCAAAACATAATCAACCATCTGTTCTGCATTGGCGTTGAATGATTCAATTCTGTACGTAATTGTGTCAGCCAATCGCGAAGAGGTTAGTAATCAGTTGTCGCCTTTCTTTTCTAGAGGCTCTCTAAAGTTAACCCATCTCAGGTCCCTTTTTTTTTCAAGAATTGGTCAGTCACAGCCATTCTTCTGAAGAATGGAATAATTGTAATTGGTCAGTTTTAGAGGAATAGAACCTGAGTCGAAATCGCCACTCAATTTAAACAAATTTAGAACACAAAAGAACAGTAGAAAAAATGGAACGAGTTTTATTAAATACTATGGTTTTTATTTAATTAAATACTATTTTTTTTATTTTAATTATTTATTTTTTAGTTTTTATTTTAATTAAATACTATGTTTTATTAAATAAATGAAATAAACACAATTTTACTTATCTCTTATATCCATTATCTATAATAAATTTTCTTCGAGTGATATTCCACTTTTGTTACGAATTAATACATATACATTTTTTATTAGGTTAAGGACTATTGTCTACTTTGTATGTTATAAGCAGTTACAAGTATTAGGTGTGCAACATTGCTTCCGCCGTTTTTTTTTTTCGAAATTCGAAGCTTTATTGACGCTTTATATTATTGAAGCTTTATACATTTACGATTCAAAGTATTGTCCATCGCTGGCCATTACTTTCTCCCATCTTTCTGGCAGCATACGAATCCCGCGTTGAAAAAACTGGTTATCTTTTGAGACGGTCCACGAATCGATCCAATTTCTTCCACTTCTTCATAAGAACGGAATTGCTGGTCAACCAGGCCGTGTGTCATTGATCGAAACAAGTGATAGTCAGAGGGAGCAATGTCTGGAGAATACGGTGGGTGGGGTAGGACTTCCTATTTCAACGTTTCAAAGTATGTTTCGACAGGCTTTGCGACATAGGGTCGAGCATTGTTATGCTGCAAAATCACTTTATCGTGTCTATTGTTGTATTGCGGCCGTTTGTCTTTTAGTGCTCGGCTCAAACGCATCAATTACTTTCGATACCGATCGCCTGTGATTTTTTCAGTCGGTTTAATAGCTCATAATACACTACACCGACTGGTGTCACCAAATACAGAGCATGATCTTGAAACCGTGAATATTCGGTCTGGCCGTCGACGTGGAAGCATGGCCGGAAAGTCCTCATGATTTTCTGGAGTTATCATAATGAACCCATTTTTCGTCCCCAGTCACAATACGATGCAGAAATCCCTTCCATATTTGCCTTGCAAGCAGCTGTTCACAAGCAAACAAACGCCGTTCAACATCTCTTGGCTTCAACTCGTACGGCACCCAATTTCCTTGCTTCTGAATCATTGCCATGACTTTTAGGCGTTTTGAAATGGCTTGTTGAGTCACTCCCAATAATCCTGCCAATTCTTCTTGCGTTTGACACGAGTCTTGATCAAATAATGCCTCCAATTTTGCATCTTTAAAAACCTTCTCTCTTCCACCGCCATACCGATCTTCGATGTCAAAATCGCCGTTCTTGAAGCGTTGAAACCACTCTTGGCACGTTCTTTGACTAATAGCGGCCTCACTATACGTATTTGAGAGCATTCGATGAGTCTCAGCCGCAGATTTTTTCATAGTGAAGCAAAAAATTAAAACCTCCCGCAAATGACGAGAATTTGGCTCGTAAGCTGACATTTTTAATCGAGAATAACTTTATGATGCAGACACAAATCGACTAATGTTTTGATGGCGTTATGTTTACAAATGCCTAAGCTTATTGTGTGATGTTTGCGATCTATTTATTTCGACCACCACTTACCGCTACAGTCATCTATTAGAAAACGGCGGAAGCAAAGTTGTACACTTAATAACAATGGTGAATTAAATGAATAATATATTAAATTAGGTTAATTCAACCCATTTAATATTTCAACTCACTTCGAAAGCAGGGTTTATAGAGTTAACTCCATGGATATTTTACTCTCACTTTCGGAGCGAATAGACTTCGCCCATATAGTTAGTTACTTCGTGTTCTGGAACATTGGTAAAGTTAACTCTATTATTCACAATCAGAGTAGAGATTTGGAACGTAGTTCTAAGCGATCTATACTCGTTCTAGTTCTGATAAAAGCAATATTTATGAGTTTTACATAATTAAGGCTGAAGATATATATCGAAACATAAACGCTTTCGTCTGTTGTAATCGTGGACATAAAGGAATCATAGAGGAAAACGTAATTTGCAAAAAACTATTGCGTGAATGCGGAAAGTGCGTCGAAGGTAATATTAATCCGTAAGTAATTCGCACAGTATCTTGTAGAATTTAAATTGTTCTTGTAACAATAAATAAAAACTTATTTTTTGATAAACAAATATCCATATCTTACTTATATCTTTGTGCTTTAATAACATAACCACACAAAAATAAAAAAGTAGTTTGGCCTGTATACTACACACGTATATTCCTAGCAAACACAAAGTTACATGTAACGTGCCTGTTAGTTATAATTTCCCACTCAACAATGTAATTGTAATATAACACGTGTGTTATATTACAATTACATTGTTGAGTAAGAAATTATAACTAACAGGCATGTTACATGTAACTTTGTGTTTGCTGGGTTCTTATGGATTTTGACTTCCTAAATCCAAATTTGAGGTCAGAATTTGTAAATTGGTTTGCTATTTCGAATTAACTTTAAAAAAAATTCAAAATCCACAAAACACTTTTGCTGGTGTAGGATTCAGGATATGTTTTTTATGTATTTTGTTCTGTTGAATTTGAATTCGAGATCAGATTTAGTCCATCAGGTATCAGGTTGCTCCTAACCTCAAAAGACGGCTACAAATTCTACGAAATTGTTAGTTATCCTACATGTATCTTTAGCCTACACAATAGAAAAAATTCAGGATATGTTTTTTTATGTACTTTGACACACTGAGTTCAAATTCGTGGTCAGAATTAGTTCATCAAGTACAAGTTTATTTAATTAACCTTATACAGCTCAAAATTCCATAAAATGGGAAATAGGATAAAAATCTTGAAAAATCGAGGATTTTAGTAAACGCGCTTTGTTTTTGAAATTACAAACATTACAAAATTGAGACAAATTACACTTCTAGTCTTAAAGATTGCTATTTTTTGTATGAATCTAAAATACCGGAATAAGGCGATAATGGCAAGGCAAAAAGAATAATGGCAAGGCAAATACATTGTTGAGTGGGAAATTACAACTAACAAGCACGTTACATGTAACTTTATGTGCTGGGAAACATATCCTGAATTGTTTTTGTTGTATAGGTTAAAGGTACATGTAGGATAACTACCAATTTCGTGAAATTTGAAACCGTCTTTTGAGGTTAGCGGAAACCTAAGACCTGATGGACTAATTCTCGAATTTGAACTCAACAATATGTCAAAATACATACATAAAGAAACATATCTGAATTCTACATCAGCAAAAATGTTTGTTTCGTAGATTTTTAAGCTTTTTTGAGGTTATTTCGGAACAGCGAACCATTTACCAATTCTGACCTCAGATTTGGATTCAGCACGTCAAAATCCATAGGAATACATGTGTGTAATATGCAGGCCAAACCACTTTTATTTTTGTGTGGCTGTGTAATTAATATCAAAAAATTATTGTGGGTGTTATGTTCGCTCGCCGCTAAGTTTGTGCGCAGAGAAATATGATCGGTTTCGAAGAGAAGTACGCTGGTTTCCCTTAAATAGATAATTTATTCTTTGTTATATACACTGTACAGAGTTTTATGTTTGTATTATTTTATTGGCTCTGATAAGGGCCGTTTAAATTAGGCTTTACGCCTGTCGCGGTTTCCACGCTATTGGTGAGTAAGCTTTTGTCACCCGTATTCCGCCTAGGTTGTTATTCTCGTCCAGAGATAGAATGGACGTGATCTCTGGAACCTGAGTGCCTGTTCTTTTCCTCTTCTTCTCTTCCTTGGAAGAGCGTCTTTTCTTCTTCTTCTTGGCGGCTCGTTTCTTCCTGCGGGTGCGTTCTTTAGGCTTGTCGCGGGATTGGCCGCTTTCCATCAGGTTTCCGGGCCGATTGGTACTGTCGACCGTACTAACCTTGTGCTGGGTACCGTGGTCCCTGGTGGCTGCCCGTGCGGCGGTCTATGTCTTCTTTGTTTCCGGGTGGTGTCCCTCTCGGTCTGCGTGCTCCAAGTAGCGGTCTCCTTAGCTAGGCTCTCCAATAGGTCCGGTAGCAGGTACCTTGGCGATGTGTAGCGTTAAATCCGTGGATCGTCGGCGGCTAATAGGACTCTCGGAGGCCTGGTCCGTCTAGGTTGTGAGGTTACTGCTGTCGCGGGGTTCCTCCGCTGCTCCTTGGCTGCCAGCGTGCTCGCTACTGCTATAGGCGTAAGACAAGCTAATGTCTTCGTATAAAAAGATGACTCGAGTGTGAGTAACGCAAAGAGTCTTCTTACGCTCCTTATATTGCCTAGAAGTCGTCATTTTACTTCTGAGATAGCGTGGCTTCTGGTGGTATCCGCGCGCACTTATCTTTTCCATTACTGCGGTGCTTATAGCGTTAGTCGGGTTGCGCGGTTGTTAGGCGCTAGCCTGTTGCTTATAGTGCGTGTTGGTTGCATGGTCGATAGGCATTTTGAGTGACGACTAGACGTCTTCGTGTCGCCACATGTATGTTTATAATAAAAAACATATAATAGACATATCAATAGAAAATGATTTAAATTTTAGTAAAAATGCACAAACAACTGGAGTCTCCAAAGATTCTGTACTAATACTTTCGGGTTGATGTTAATTGATGTTAAAAAAAAAAGAAAAACATTTCGACGATGTATAAAGCGGTATTTCGAAATACAGGTTGATTCAAAGAAGAATTTTTTAATAATGTTACTGCCAACATTACAGAAACAACCTGTATTTACGTGCGAGTATTTAGAGTCCGCGGGCATACAAACTCGGTATTTATATGTGTGCGCGTGAAGAAAGAGCTTTTGAGCCCGCGCAAAGCGCGGGTGAAAAAGCTAGTATATATATAAACCCGAAAGTATTAGTACAGAATCTTATATATATATATATATATATATATGTATATATATATATATATATATGTATATGTATATGATATACATATTTTTCTTTTACGTTTCAATAACTGTCTTTAGCCTTAATTATATAAAATTTTTATAAATACTGTTTCCATTAAGCTGCATAGAACCAATATAGATCACTCAGAAAGGCATTGAAAAGCCAATGTCGGACGTGACTAATGCTATACTTCAAGTCGCTCCGCGTCAGTACAGAAACTTTTTTTTAACGTTGATAATTGCCTGTTGTGCCTCTCGACACAATCTGCAGTTATTTGGGATTCTAGCCTTAAAAGATAGAACCCAAAGAAGGAAAGGCTGTAGCGACGTTGAGACACTAATACACAGATGGTTGGCATACAAAAACTTTATTTTCTCTAGTAATCAGGGACTCGGACTGAAATTTCATTTCAGTTATGGTTTAACCATATATTCCAATTTTGGTTTTAGTTTTGATTCTGGTTCTTTTATCAATAATGGTGACCGTAATCGTTTGAATTTTGGTCACCTTACCAGTCTTTTTCAGTTATGGAAATATCAAATCATACAATTGGTATATTAAGTTGCACACTGTAAAAAATTCATGTTTATTATTATAAATAAAAAGTTACACATTATTGAGAAGTTCCAGATTTTGCTCGAGATTTTGTAAATAAATGTTTTTTTTCCTCCGTTTTATTGACAGCAACTTACAGTTAGTCGTTTGATCGTTTTAAGCTTGTTATTAGTTTTCTATAACAACTTTACACAAGTTTACAAAAATTATTATAGTACAAGCAAGAAAATAAAAGTTTTACTCTTATAAGATCTCATTCTTTTGTATTTATTTTATGTTCAGAAATTATAAAAAAAAATTCTCTTTTAACCCTTTGCGGCACACATTTTTCTATTAATCGGATTTTTATGAAAATTGGTGTAGAAAGGTTTTTAGGGTCGCTGATTACAAATCTGCCATCAGATTTCAACAATTCTTTTTTAAAATGGCGGATTCAATATGGCAAGTCATGATTTTGAGTATTTTTTATCGGTTTTTTATGGAAATTGATATACAGAAATTTTTCAGAACGCTGATTACGAATCTGCCATCAGATTTCAACGATTATTTTTCAAAATGGCGGATCCAATATGGCAACTTACGATTTCGAGTATTTTTTATCGGTTTTTTATAAAAATTGGTATACAGGGATTTTTCAGAACGCTGATTACGAATCCACCATCAGATTTCGACGATTCTTCTTTAAAATGGCGAATCCGACATGGCGATTTACGATTTTGAGTATTTTTATAGGTTTTTTATGGAAATTGATATATTGAATTTTTTAGGGTCGGAATGTTAAAAAATTTCGGACTTTTTTTTTTACAAGAACAAATGTACAGAACTAGCTTTTTTAGGTTGATTATGTGTAGGTCATCAGATTTTTGAAATTCAAATGTGGAAAATTTCAAATAATGGGTGATAAAAAATGTTTTTTTGAGATTTTATATTTTTTCATTTTTTGACAATGGTACATAGAACATAAAATTTTTTCATGAAAGAAACCGCACTTAGTTTACTCCAGAGACACGAACGTGGACGTGGCGATCATTGTCTCCATCTTCTTTTTTTTTTGTATTTTTGTATTTTACAATTTTTTTTACTTTTTTATTTTTTTTCACAATTTATTTTTTATTACAATTAGCACAGCAAATCAATTTTTATATTCGTAATCAACATTTTGAAAAATCCCTGTATACCAATTTTCATAAAAAACCGATAAAAAATACTCAAAATCATAAATCGCCATATTGGATTCGCCATTAAACAAAAATCGTCGAAATCTGATGGCGGATTCGTAATCAGCGACCCCAAAAAACCTTTGTATACTGATTTTCACAGCTTCATGATTCTTCCTTCTTTCTGACATACATTTTTTGTAAAAAACACTTTTTCACTTTATTTATTTATATAACAAAATTAACTAATAATAAAGGAAAATTATACCTTACCAAATATTACTAAGACTTTTACTAAAGTAAAATTACAAAAAAAAGTAATAAAATATAGTATTTGGTGTCCGAAAAATTAAAGAAATGGCTTCAAGATAGGTGGTCGATATATCGACCACCGTGCCGCAAAGGGTTAATATATTTTATTAGATAATATGTGGCTAATAGAATAATTTTGTGTAACACAATGTCCATAGTTGGAAAACGTTCAGACATTAAGAATAGAGCGATTGATGACAGATTGACTTAAATAAAATAATGTTTAAAAAACCCAATCTAAAAACCGAAATAAAATTTTTGGTCCAGTTACGGTTCCAGTCTACTAGCCCGCATAATATTTTGATAAGGTTTTTTGTTTCGGTCCGACTACAATAGTGATTACGGTTCAGTTATCGGTTTCGGTTTCGGTCCGATTCGAGTTCCTGCTAGTAGTATACATATACTACTTAAAAAAAAATAAGGAACATTTCTCGTATACCGAAAATTTAGACTATTTTCAAACCGCTGCGCGCTGGCACTTAGCAAAAAATCATTGCAGAAACAAAATCCAAAAAGCGTTTTAAAGCTTGAAACTTCTTCTTTCAAATGTTTTTTGACGATTACAGTTCTTTGTTACCAACGTGGCACAATAATGAAGCTTAATCCGTTAAAATGAAAATTTTTTATGTGACTTTTCTGCGTTGCATGTGGCGTGAAAAAAAATCATAGAGAATTTCTGTTTGCATCTTGTAGCGGAATTTTTTCCTTTTATTTTGAGTCGTTTATTGCTATGTAATTTCTTTTTGGACCAAGTTATTAAGATTTTAAGAAACAATGATCCTTTTTCTTTTATCGCTTGAATTTTATTAAATATAGGGTAGATGTGGGTATTACTGCGGATTTACAATACACATCACGTTTGTAATAATGAAAAAGCATATGAATTAATAGAAATTACACCAACTTTTTTTAAGTTAAAAGTTTAAAGATAATTAAATTAAAAAATATATTAAAGTCTATATAATAACTTAATTTATATTTAAAAAAAAATAAATATAAAAACAATTTTTGGAGTTAATTACTGCGGATATATGTATATTACTGTGTGGCAATTACTGTGGGTTATTTGATTACTGCACTGGTATTACTGCGGATAAAAATGAATACAGGTTATATTATAGCATATAACAAAAAATTATCATCAAGCCAACAACTTAGCTTTATTGTTGACCAGGGGGTAGATTCTGTATTTCTGAAGAAAGTGAAAATATGAAAAGTGAACAACATTCTCAGATAGCACAAAAAATTATAAATATTTATAAATATTTTACAAATTTATTTTGAAAAAATATTTTTTAAAGATTATATAATTATTTTCATAAACCGTTTAGAAATGATACAAAAATTATTATCAACAATATATAGAATATATTTTTAAAATGTATTGAAAAATATTTATGATATATGAACTTGAAATATTTTTTATATTCTTTGATAATAATGGTATAAATATTTATTTTAAGTATTTTCATAAATGTTTATCATAATTTTTTTTATACTTGACAAACTCGGACATAAAAATATGCACAACATTTATCATAAATATTTTTCCTTTTTATAAATATTTTATAAATATTTTATAAATATTTTGTGCTCTGGGTTGTCTCCACTGATTGGTGTATACTTTTAGAATTAATAATATATGCCAATCACTGTTGCTCACTTTTCACATTTTTACTTCTTTAGAAATACAGACTTGATTCCCAGGCTTTTTATCAGCATACTTGTCTTGTTTCTTAGCTCTTAAGGTTGACTCGGGAATGCGATATTGACGTAAAATTTCAATCGTCTTTTCCTTGAAAACTTTTTGGAGAGCTATGGATACGTTTTTTTTAATAATATATCTTATTCTTTTTTTTTTGTACTTTGTACATTTATTTTTATTACTTATTTGATTTAATTCATTTAATAAGTCTTCTCTTCTTAACCTGATATTATTCCTGTCATGTTGTGATCGCAGTATATATCTAGGTTAAATCGGCCCTTTGTAGAAGCGCAGTAAACGTACGCAAGCTATGTTAAATGGTGTATAATACTGCGGTATAAAATAAGTATCAAAAATAAATTTTAAATATAAGTCTGTCTAAATATAAATGAAAAATGAATGTTACTCTATCAAATAATAAAGTTACATTTAATGAAAAATGAATGTTACTCTATCAAATAATAAAGTTACATTTAATGGATTATAAGTACAAGCGAAAATATTGCCGTTTCTAAACTACATAAAGGAAGGTCATTCTACAAAATTTCCAAAGTTTTCAATTTCGGTGAGATTCAAACTGTGATAAACAATTTAGTCTTAATACAGATGTGTAAATATCTATCTACTTATAAACTGTAATATTTAAAAAATATTAATATATTTTTTAATATAGATTCTGTTCTTTAATTAATTATATATTATTGTTTTTATGAAATCCGCAGTAATACCCACATCTACTCTAATAAACAATCTACTGAACACAACTGTCTGAAACTTTATGGTAGGCTTTCTAAAGGATTATACTTGTGAAAAATCATAACCAATTGATACTCCTGACAATATTTCTGTGTTAGGCCGAGGACTTTTTAATTTATTTTCATACTTTTAGTGATATAGGTTTTATCAAAATCGGCATTTACATATTTAATAGTGTTTCTTGTATAAATACATAAATTAAAGAAATACAAACCTAAAAATTTGCAGGACTCGCGTTTTATATCTGTTAATATTAAACAATCTATTTAATATAAATTTTTTTTCTGTCAAAAATGGTCAGCAACAGATTTTTAATGTAAAAAAAAAAAATAAATACTAATTTGGACAATAAAATGTAAAAAATAAGAATTTATTTAAAATTTTGTATGGCGTTTCGCATGATCTGAAGATTGTAATTTCCACGTATAAGAAGTCTTTCAAACATCGTTAATAATCGATTTTGATGAAAATTATATATAATAATAAATTAGTTTTCTAACCGATAAATGTTTCAAACATAGATGAAGTTAATAAGATTGTTTATTCGGTCTGCAGCGGACCTTGGTACTGAATATAATTTTTCTATTAATTTAATATTCTTAGCTTATATTATATAAACTGCACGCCGACAATTCGTCAGTCTTGAAACACAATTACTAAGCTAAATATCGATGCTCGGAAGCATTTCTTAAATCCTCCCTTACTCGAAAAAAACTAAATAATTTATTGAGAAAAATAATACCTCAGCTAAAATTTTAACCTGGATCTCCCATTATTTCGTGAAAGAGTCTTAGCCAGTTTAACCACCAAGGCATATAGTACTATTCTTCGCAATAACCAATCTTAAAGATTAACTAAATCTTAAAGAATATCCTTTTTCAGGCGACGTGTATGTACAATAATAGTAAATTAATTCTCTGACTGATAAATGTCTTAAACATATAGATAAAGTTGAGATCGACTATTTGGATGAGAGATCCAAGTTTAAATTCTGGTTGAAGTATTATTTTTCGCAATAAATTATTTACAGTTTTTTCGGGTAAGAGAAGATTTTAATCTTGCCCGGTACACTTTAGTAGAATTTTACAGCCGGTACTCTGGAATCTGTTGGGACCCCTTCTCTTCCAACAGCAAAAATGCTTACCGCAAAGAAGATATTGACATTAGTTACTTACAAGGGAAGTGCACCAAGTGATAATCGTGAATGGATATGTGTTATATATCGTTCGAAAGGTTTTGTCAAGTAGAATTTATATGTGCAATATTTCGCTTGAATGGCGCCTTTAGAGGGCGCTATGCGTAATGTAATTTACATAACTATTTGGGTTTCCATAAAAGCTAATTGGAGTTTTTGCTTCAAAAATAATATCAAATAATAGGTGTCTACAATAATTATATTTAGTATAATTAATTGCACAAGTTTTATTTAGGATATTTTATTTAATTCAGGATAAATTGCATTTTCTATTTTATTTTAAAAGTACAAAAGAGTGAACTTCCATATAGGTCGGACCCTCGATTTTTTTAAAATTACGTATTCTTACGTATTTTTACGTAATTTGGCACGCTGATTACGAATATGATAGTGAAAATTGGCGCAAATTATTTTTTATGGCGAAAACCATAAAAATCACGGTTTTTTCTATTTATTTACGTAAATAATGGAAATTTCCCAAAATATTTTAGATAAAAGTTGTAGATTTCATTAAAATACACATTTCACGTTCTATTAATTTTTGCCATAAAGACAATAGTTTTTGAGAAAATTGACGTTAAATATTCAAACTTCATAAAATTTATTTAAAACAATTTGAGTTTTATTAGTTACTCAATAATAGCTTTGTTAATTAATAATAGAAAGGCGTGCTGCAAAGCCTGTTTTTCGCTTATGTGTTTTTTGTTTCTCATTACATGAGTTTGCGACTTTCACCCATACTTCCTCCCCTCCCCTCGCCTTGCTTACAGAGCGAAACGACGTCCACACTTGTACTGTACTACATGGGTTTGCGACTTTAGATTTGAAATTGTGGTCAAATAATGACTTCAAATTGTTCGAGTTAGTTTAAGAAAAAATAAGGGGAGGAGGAAGTGGCGGAGCCCCTCTCCCGCCCACGCGTTTTCAGGTGCAGAAAACACGTGGACAAGGAGGAGCTTTGCACCTTTCGGTATTAATAGAATTAACTAATAAAACTCAAATTGTGGTAGATGAGTTTTATGAAGTTTTGAACATTTAACATCGTTTTTTTCTCAAAAACTATTGTCTTTATGACAAAAATTAATACAACATAAAATATGTATTTTGCTCAGGTCTACAACTTTTATCTGAAGTATTTTGTGAAATTTCCATTATTTACGGAAATAAATGGAAAAACCCGTAATTTTTATGGTTTTCGCCATGAAAATCAAATTTGCACAAATTTTCACTATTATATTCGTAATCAGCGTGCCAAAATACATAAGAATACGTAGTTTCAAAAAAATTGGGGCTCCGACCAATATGGAAGTTTATCCGTGCAAAAAGTTCAAAAAGCCAAAAAGTTGTTGGCAATAAGATACTTTAATATAACATAAATTGCACTTTTTATTTTATCTTATTGTTAATAACAAAAATAAAGAAAAAAAAAAGTTGCTGGCGGTTGAAACACAGTTTCGGTATGAGGGAGCCAACCTAGCTCTGTAACTTACATTGCGCATAGCGCCCTCTAAAGGCGCCATTTAAGCGAAATATTGCACATAATTTCTACTTAACAAGACCTTTCAAACGATATATAACACATATCCATTCGCGATTATCACTTAGTGCACTTCCCTTGTTAGTGACTTGAAAAAATTACAGATTACTTTTTAAACATCTTACTTTGAAATAAAATCATTTTTAAATTAAAATTTTATTTTGAATATGTGAAAAAATTTCACAATTTTTGTGAATTTTTGATAGTTAATTGAATGTTAAATTTAATGGAAGCGGAATTCAGTCAGATTAACCCATAGATATATATGGTGCATAAGCCCACTTTTGCCCTAAATTTTTGGTCCCAAGATAACTACCAAAATTATCTAACAATATCTCCTTTGCGCATGCGCATTTACTTATTTCCCAGCAGATCCACACTACTGAGGTAAAAATATATGTAATTTTTACAACACAGTATTTCATATTTGCATTTAAATATAAAAAAGACCATAAAAATATTTTGGTTTTTCACCAACGACGCCAACAAATAATGACAATCAGGCGATGCTTTGACTAATATAGTTAAAGAGGCGATGACTATCCGCCGAAAGAAATCAATTGCGCATGCGTGAGGGAGAAATAATTGCACCCTTTCCCCACTTATCTTGAAACTCAAAAAGCTAGATAATATTCTATCTTTATATCTATAGATTGACTTCACCAGGTAAGGATTAATCAAGATGCATGCTTCTGCGCATCGATATTTAGCTTCCCTAATAGCAAAATGCTAGCAGATTGCGAGCAGATTGGCAGCAAACCCTAATAGCAAAATGCTAGCAGATTGCGAGCAGATTGGCAGCAAATTCAATCAGATACCCATTGCAGATCCATAGCATTCTGTGTCCGCATTAAGCTCAGTATTTGTTGACAAAGCCTGCTGGCATGGCATGCCAGCAGATTGATTGCAGAAACCGAGCAGGATCTGCTGACATAACCTGACAGCAGATTGGCAGCAGAAATCAAGCAGATATCTAAAAGATTTCTTAAATCGGATATCTTAAAGTGCAACTAGAGATAAAAAAATAAAATAAAAATTTCATTTTTTTTAAATTATTTTTATTAACAGTACATACTAAATTTAGGACAAATTTTTATTAATTAATTAAATTTAAATTATATTGTTTTATTTTATTCTTACTTGCCGCTGGTAGGTTTTGAACCCGGGACCTTAGGATGACAAACCTTGTACTCTATCTGCTACGCCAATTTGACTCATCGGTATGAGTACTTGTTATTGTCTACATATACCAATATGTTATAAACTGACACAATTATATTATTTTTTATAAAAACAATTAAATTTTGCAAAACATATTAAAAATAAATAGCATTAATTTATTTACTTATTAATTTCATTGTTAAATTTATCTTTTTCCATAATAATTTTATGGAAATTGCGATCTATTTAGCATTAATACTTTGAAGCGTTCAAATGGTTAATTAGATGGTTAACTATATAGATCATATATTCTAAGAAAAATTGAATAGTACATCTATTATCCTGTTTTTGTTCAGTACATGATGAATTTAGATTTTGTGCATTTTTTTGTGCGCAGTAATTGTAGACAAACTGTAATTTTTGAAAACATTATCTTTATGATAATTTTTTTAAATATCAAATGGATTTCTCATTCAGGATGTTATAATGTTGTCTGATTTCTGCTACGACGCGCATGGACGGCTCAAAAATCGGACAGCATTGTGTGATATCTTTTATGAGACATTAAGCTGATATCATTTAGCTGATGTCATAAGGATAACATTTTTAAGAAACTTAAATGAAACTCTTCAATAATATATCTCAAAGACTTCTCTTAGATATCTCTGATAAATGTTACCATTTTGACATCATTTCCAAGATATCTAAATGTTTTCTTTAAAAAGTTCTCTTAAAGTTTTCTGACAAGCGTATTATCTGGGCTTTTTAAATTTATCTGAAATTCTTTTATCTGTATTATTTTCTATTGGTTGCCGGTATTATACATATACTTTAAACTTATGTATAATACAAGTAACCAATAGGAAATAATATAGATAAAAGAACTTGAGATAAATTATAAAAATATAGCTGCCTAATACTTTTGGCCAAACCTGTATACATACATATATTTTTATATAATTAGGGATCGTAAGGAAATAAAATTATTATAATTGTCAATACATTTTTAATAAGAGTTTAGGCATCATTTCTGTTATTTCAAATTTACCGTTATCGCGCGGTAGCTCAATACAATAAAGTACTTAATCTTTCAATACAATGTATATCGGCGAGAAAACAATTAAACTCTTATTAAAAATGTATTGACAATTAATAATAATTTTATTTCCTTACGATCCCTAATATATTAGAAATATATGTATGTATACAGGATTGGCCAAAAGTATTAGACAATGATATAATTTAATTTCTCAATAATTTCTACTGCCGCAAACTTTGTTCTTACGTTTTTTTCTATAGAAACATATTAATGCAAGTTTTAATTGGCATTTAAATGGCAATTAAGATTATAAAGTAACGGACATACTGTTTGATTTCTGCTGCCGGTTATGTCAACAGGCTCTGCTCGATTTCTGCTGCCAATCTGCTGTCAGTTATATCAGCAGGTTTTGCTCGATTTCTGCTGCCAATCTGTTGTCAGATTATGTTAGCAAGCTCTGCTTGATTTCTGACAGCAGTTTGCCGACATCGTTGGATATTACAGACTCTGTATAAAATTTGTTGCCATTCTGTCGTCAAAAATTGATAGCATGCTCTGCTCAAAATATGTTCCTGCAAGCTTGGCTATCTGGGTTAGTAATTGTGTTTCAAAACTGACGAAATTGGCATGTTAGCATCAAGATTCACTGCAGACCAAATAGACGATCTTAACTTTATTTATATGTTTGAAAGTTATGTATATTGTTCCTGTGTACTTTGGTAAAAGAATTTTTGGTGATAGGCCTTAGTTTCCACAAGAATAAGGTGCAATGTTTTTGGAAAAATTGAGGTTTTTGTCAGTCCGTATACTTGGAACTTTGATTATTTGTATGGTTTAGCGGATAACGTGCACGACTCGTACACTGCCGACCCAGGTTCGCTTTTTGCCTAATTTTTTTTTAATAAAATGAAAATGTTCTATTTTTAATCTCTATATTGTAAATAAATATGTTATACGATATAAATATTTATTTATAATAGAGAGATAAAAAATTGAACGTTTCTTTATTATTTTATCATTTTATTTAAAAAAATTACGATATAAATATATTTATTTATAATATAGAGATTAAATTGTAACATTTAACATTTTATTTAAAAACAAATTAAGCGGGACACGCATGAACCCGGATCAGCAGCGTACGAATCACGCACGCTATCCGGGTTTCCGCGCGTACTTGACTACTCGGCAAATGATCAAAGTTCTAAGTACACATGCGATTTATCAAAAGACATAAATTTTTTTAAAAACTTTATTTTTATTTCTGGAAGGCCCGTTGCCAAAAATTTTTTTACCCTGGTACACAGGGACAATTCCTCTACAACGTATATAACTTTTATCAAAATCGATTATTAACATGTCTGATGCCCCTTGTTAAACAATATATTATTGTACACACTCGATATAATAGTATTAGCTCTGGATTGGCATTATTTTACATATTGTATAATTTAATTTCTTGAATGTGGACGTCTGTAAATGCAGAAATCAAATTGGTCCACAATATGCGTGTCTATACATGCATTTTTTTTTCTTTTTCACTCCCCCTCTTTTTTAATGAATATTAAACTACTGAACAAAATTAGAAGAACAAAAGTTTGAAATAGCGCTAAGTTCGTAAAAATAAAGCAAAAAATCTGAATTTTTGATATGATATAGCCCGAAGTGTTGATTTGACCCCTGCGAAGTTTGCCAACCTTGCAATTTTTGTTTCTAACAAAGAGTTGTTTTGAGGGGCGTAACTCCCAAACTACCCACAGCGAAGAGACTTTGCAGGGGTCAAGTCAATACTTTGGGCTACATCATACAAAAAATTCAGATTTTTTGCTTTACTTTTACGAACTTGGCGCTATTTCAAACTTTTGTTCCTCTAATTTTGTTCAGTAATTTATTAAAACTGATTATAAAGATATTTTTTTAGGGGATTTAAAATCAAAAATTTGACATTAGTTAACATTTTAAACATTATTTAAATCGAGATAGGCCAATTTTAATTATAGCGAATCTTAGTGCTTTTGTGTAATTTATACATTTTCTAGTTTATTTGAACTGCCATTACTCCCACACTTGAAACGCGGTCACTTAAAATGTGAAAGAATAGTAATATCACAATATTGTTTGTTTTATGTTTTGTTTTTATGAAGTTCTAAAATTCTTTTTCTGTCCTCGGCTTTGATCTTTCAAATTCTCTCTTTCCTGGGCCTTGGATTTGTATTACTGTTGTGCCTCTTTTTAGCTCTGAGCATTATTTATATTATTATGTTTAGGTTAAAAGAATGAAGTAAAATGCAATTCTTGTATTATACAGTTTTCTACTAGACCGTTGCGATGAAATGAAGCAACTACTTCAACCCGATAGCGGCGGTAGGATAAATCCCGAGGTCGACCACGCCGTGATTATCAAGATGATACGTTCCCTGCTACTTGCGGCCAAGATGAAATGCGCAAAATTCGGTTTCAACACCGGCCTAGCGCATTGCGATCGATTCCTGTCACAGGTAGATTTACTTGCGACTCTAGTCCAATCTGATTGTGTAGCACTTATACCGACAGATGATCTGGACGAGCATGCACTGAGAAAACTACGCGATCTTCTCACCGAGAAGGAGCGTTGGACATTAGCATTGGATGTCAGTACGAAGGCGGGACTCGACACGCAGGGTGTGTGGGCCGCGTGGGGAAAGGCTTGCTTAAAGGTGGGACACTTGGATCAGGCGAGGGAGAAGTTCCATCACTGCCTTGACAAAATTGTGCACGAGGATGTCGACGATTGGGTCGTGTTATCCTATCTTAAGGAAAGTCCAGTTGAAAGCTTTAAAGGAGAGTTAACAGAAATGAGGGAGAAAAAAGTGTGCGGCTATTCAAAGAGGAGCGAGTATTCCAAGTACCGACCGTTGAAAGATCCACCATTGCTAACGGAAATCCTACAGATATTGGATACCTTGAGCATGCACCGATCTCGCACACAGCATTTAAACTTGCAGCCTAAGTCCGACACAGCGCAGGAAATTCTGCAGACGCTTAACAGCTTGATAGCTGTCAGCCAGAATCAGTTCAACATTAAATATCTGACACTCGCCAATCAAACAATTTATTATCAGGAGAGTCTGTACTATTTGCTGGCGTACGGAAGCTGTATTTCCATTTTGCAGTTTTTTTTGAGACACAGAGAATTCAACAAGTGCGTAGCGTACGTCTTAGACAACGACATAGAATGTGATCTGTTTCTCAATGGAGTCTACTTGCACTGTCTGAAGAATGGACACATTGAGAAACTTCACGATGCAATGAGGACGAGAGATCTCACGTTGGCCGTTTGGAAGAAGTACCTGATATCCGTGTGTCACTTCATGGAGAGAAAACAGTATTGGCATATTTTGTATCAGATACAGCTCTTTATGCGGGATTGTGTGAGAGCGTCTATCACATGCATCCGTTTCTATACCGAGGAGGCGAACACCTATTCGGATCTGCACAATAGGGCGCATCTATTACATGACGCTCAGAAGCATCTAGAATCGGAACTGCAGCTGGAAAACTTAACTAAAAGAAGGAAGAACATAAATTCTGTCTTGGTAAACAAACTAATGAAAGGAGAATGCTCAAAATATGGGGGAGGGGGGGGGGGGTAATGGCCCCTTTGTGGACAGCAATACTAAACTTATATCAAATCATAATCTTCAATATGTAATTAAATTTTATCATAGTTGTTTTTATCTAGTGTCCGAAAGAAGATATGCAAAATGTTTCATTTTAACTCGCCTCAAATATCTTGTAAATAATACATTTTCCTAAAAAACGTTTTAAACAAAATTTGTTTAACTTTGAGTGTCATGTACGAAAATAAAGTCGATATGATCACAGATAGCATTGTGTTTCACATTGATTTTTTCAAATGAGAATATTTTAATTAACTTATATTTTTCATTACATATTCTTGTAGCAGACATTTAAATGTTTTTAAAATATTATAATAAAGTTTTATCTAATAAAAAATTTTATTTTGATATATATTACATTTTATATAAAAAAATTTATAAAATACAAAGTTTCTCAGAAAATTTATTCTGCCCTTCTTCTCTGCCCAGAATATATTTCAGTTTAAAAAAATAAGTAAATGCGTAAATTGTAGCTGGAAATCTTTTTTTAATGCCGTCTGTCACTTTTTGAAAAACTCAACATGGTATTACCAATTTGATCGAATATTTTTCGTAAATGAGAGAATATAGTCTTAGATTGGCGCCATGTTGAAATTTAAAAAAAGTCAGACGGCATTTAAAAATAAATGTTTCCAGTTACAATATTCGCACTTGCTAATTTTTTAAAACTGAAATGTATTCTGGGTAGAGGAGGGTATCCGTTTCACAGAGAATACCCTATATATATTGTAAGATATTCACTTTTTGATGATTTATTACTTTGATATTTTTATATGTAAAATAAAGAAACAAGTTGTTTATTATTAAAAAAGTATCAAAATATAAATAAAAAATATCAATGTGATATAAGAGCATGTTATAGTTTTGTGTAAATAATTTTATATAGATTTATTGCAATAGAAAGAAAAATAATAAATAATTGGATATTATCAATGCACAAATGAAATAAAAACAATCAAGTGCTGCGCACACATTAACAATAATATGATTTTTGATATGTAAGATATTAAGTCGATATTTTAGTAAGCAAGATCGCTTAATTTTTACATTAATAATGACATATTGTTCAAATAAAATAAAAAATATTTTTGTAAAAATAGCCCTTTATATAATTTTAAAGTCCTATATCTCGCTTTGGACACTTCGGACAGAGATCTACTGAGAAGCAAATTTTAAGTATTCGAGGAATACTTTTTTCCTGGTATTTTGTATTCGCGGAGGAGGGAGTATTTTGAGCATTATTCTTTTACTAAAGAATAATTGAAAAAGAACCCCGTACAGATCTTAAAAAAATTTACTCCTGGTTAAATTGGCTTAAATTTTGGTAAAAGATAGTTTGGTCTAAATTAGAGCGGTTCTCTTGAGTTCCCACTTTTATATATAGAACATCCGTCGCCATCGCTGACTACAAGAATAACAGAAGAAACCAAATAGTATCTTCTGTTATTTTTTGTTCTTTGTAATATACATATAGTATACATATAACATAATATTAAATAAACATATTCGCGCATGCATGCACCGACACATATGCATGCATCCACACATTGATGAACAGATACGAGCACGTCTACAAACATACAGGCGCACGCGCGCGCGCGGACACACACACACACACACACAAGTTGGTAAGAGAATGTTGCTTAAAAGAATTTGCTTTAAAGGCACGTATATAAAAATTTAGAAGTTTTTGTGAGTTGTGGCCATTGAAACTTTGTGATTTTCACTTCCTTTCAAGCTTATTGCTACTTAACTCGTCGAAATACACATTTTTATTCTAATCATAGAAGAAAGCCATTCAAACTGCAAAATTATTTTGTAGTTTAACTTCAAAATTGCTTTTTTTTTTAAAGTCAATATTTATATACTTTAATCTGCAGTCTTTCAAATATATACAAATCTATATGTTTTTGTGAGTTGTAGTTATTGAGACTTTTGTTCGGCAGATTAAAAACTGTTTTAAAGTTTGAGCCAATTTAACCAGGGATTAATTTTCATAAGATCTGTGTCTTTTAAAAGTGTAATGTATAAATTTTTGATAAAAGTGCAATGAAAAATTACAAATACTCTGTATTAAAGAATTAATATTTTATTTTATTGAAATTGTAATAATTTTTTATGAAATTACAACGATTGCAGATTTTTCATTAATAGCAAATTAATAAATTTTATTAAAATTGTAAGAATTTTTGATGAATTTTGATGAAATTATTGAACAAAATGAACATAAAATTTAAAAAATCAATTTTATTAAATTCCATTAAAATTTTATTAAGTATTTCAGATACTCTGTATCGATAAATAAAGAACATTTTGAAATTGTAATAAAGTTTTGATGAAATTGTTAAAATATTCCAAAATGGAAATAAAATTGAACAAAATGTCATTGAAATTTTATTAAAATTTTATTAAAAATCACATATTCTTTACTGATAAATTAAAACATTTTATTATAGTTGTAATTCTTTATAAAAGCTGGATGAAATTTTGATGAATTTATTAGTCAAAATATTCCAAAATAAACATAAAGTTGAACAAACCGTTGAAATTTCATTAAAATTCCATTAAAATTTTATTAAAATTTGTCCATCAGAGTGGTCACAGCAGCCAAAACTCTTTAATGATAGAGATGGAACCTTCGGAAATAGATAGACATATAAACACTGTATGCAGACAGACGGAAATCGTCAAGTTCCTGGCAAACTGCGAAAAAGAAGGAAGAGTCTCGGCTGAATTTTTAAATCTTTTTCCGGTTGTTGATAACGATAACTCTCAGTCTCTTCAATTGCCTACATTATTTGGTAATCAACAGCAGAAAATACACTTGGCCGTTTTAGCTATATTGTGTGGCCGTGATATTGGAGAAGGATTTGGTATAGCTTTCAGGATAATGCAAGGTTGGTGGCGATACAATACGAATTTGCATAATTTCTTATTAACCTCTTCTAGCGGTTAGTGTTATATATTTGCATCTTACTTTCCATATATAAAAATCAGTAAATTTGATGCAGTTTAATTGTATTTAAAAATCGAAAATGGAAGTATATGTAGCATTGGTCACCGAATTACTAGAATCTCGTAATAGAATATCTTGAAATAGCGCGAAAAATCTTTTCTACATGCGCTCGACGCATATGAAGGGAGCGTCCCAGATGCGCACAGTAATAAACGGACACAGCAGGCTGAGTGAAACGGACACAGTAACAAACGGACACAGACCAAACAGACACAGTAACAAACGGACACAGTAATAAACGGACACAGACCAAATGCGCACAGAGCAAAACGGACACAGTAACAAACGGACACAGACCAAATGCGCACAGAGCGAAACGGACACAGACCAAATGCGCACGGACCAAATGCACACGGACCAAATGCGCACACTGCACGTGTGCAAGGACCAAATGCAATCCATGTACACTGCAAGCAGAGTAAAGTTTACATAGGTTAGCGACTTGGACGGGGTGGGTGCGGGAGGGGGGCCGAAGGCCCCCCTTGCACCCCCTCCCCGTGTGTGTGAGTGTGTGTGTTTGCGTGCAAAGCATTCACTGCATCACATGGGTTTGCGACTTTTTGTGTATGCATTTGGTCCGTGCGCATGTGCAGTGTGCGCATTTGGTCTGTGTCTGTTTCGCAATGTGTCCGTTTCGCTCTGTGCGCATTTGGTCTGTATCCGTTTGTTACTGTGTCCGTTTCGCACTGTGTCCGTTTGTTACTGTGTCCGTTTCGCACTGTGTCCGTTTATTACTGTGTCCGTTTGGTCTGTGTCTGTTTGTTACTGTGTCCGTTTCACTTAGCTTGCTGTGTCCGTTTATTACTGTGCGCATCTGGGACTCACTCCATATGAATAGCGTGAGTGAGAATGTAATATAATAGTGAGCAATATAATTGCAGTTGGTGTGTCCTACGGTTTTTACTATTTAAGGATGAAGAGGGTTACCTTGTTATAAGGCACAAAGTTTTTAATAGGGAATTTGCACAATTTTTAACAAAAATTGTACTTAACAGTTTATGTATAATGTTTATTGTAATTTTTTTTTGAATTTTTTAAAGCAAATTGAGCAAGAGAATAAAAATTGCGTAATTTGAAAATGCTGAAAACAATCCGAAAAGATCCAAGTTCACTCGAATGTAAAATGTGACGTCACACTTTACTAATCAAAGAGTAAAGAATCACAGGAAGGAATGCATTGTAGTAGTAGTACGATTTATTCGGGACGGAAGTAATGGAGCAACCTTCTATTTCCTTCACTACTACTTTTGTGACATGCCCATTAGTATGTTTTCTATAGTGATTTCATGGCATGTATGCGTGTGTATGTATGCGTGAGCGGATATCTTGATTATCTACTTCTATATATAGCACATTCCTCCTCATCGCTAAAACCAAATGCTTCCTCCTGTGATTCTTTACTCTTTGTCACTAAATATTTCACTTCATACTGATCGTAGAAGTACAGAGCGCATGCACGGCTGTCTACTGGCGTAGTAAAGTGTAACGTCACCTACTAATTAAAATCGTTTTCCCTCCACGTTAAAAATTCAAATGTCTTATTTTTTATTTTATTTTTTTCTATTTAATTGTGAAAATTAAGAATAAAGAAAACTAATAGATTTGTAACATTTTAGACTTAAAGCTTTCACGGTCATTGACGTTGGTTCCAATAGAAAGGACTTCCGGATACATGCCGCGTTCTGGTACAGCGTTGCGCCGACGTTTCGCAAACGTTGCAGTTTGCATTATTAGGGCTAGAAATTCCGATACTGAGCTCTCTGGGATTGTAACCGTCCTTATATACCCCTTGTTCTGGTGGTAAGGATGGGAGTGAAAGGAGAGAGCGAAGTTATTCATCTAATGGTTGCACAGTTCATTGGCCTATCATTGGTCAACTGTTGGCCAATCTTAATGCAATATTTTTTAATTGATCAATTAAATACACATAATTAACACGTATTAATTAGCAAATAGTAAGCTAATATTGTATTAAGATTGGTCAACAGTTGATCAATAGTAGACCAATGAACTGTGCTACTATTAGACGAATAACTCCGCCCCCTTTCCTTATCCCCATCCCTACCACCAGGACAAGGAATATATAAAGACGGTTACAATCGGCACTCCTAACCCTGATGATATAAATTGCAATGTTTGCGAAACGTCGGCGCAATGCTATACCAGGGCACGACATGTATCCGGAAGCCCTTTCTATTGGAAGATTTGTAACACTATTTACTTTATATTTAAACGCAAAAAAATGTAATATTTGTGTAATTTTTTAATGTAATTCACTATTGTGCTATATTACAAGTTTTAATGTAAATGATCAAAGAGACTAACCGTCAAAAAAAGAAAAAAAGGCATAGACATATTTTTCACTTATAAAATATTTTAAAGTATATAAAATCAGGAAAATATTTTTTTAATAATAGTAAGATGCGGTCTCTAGAAAATTAATCAACATAATTAGATAATTACTTTTTTTAAATAAATAATGTGCAGAGCTAAGTTTATTAAAATAGTTTATTAAAACTAAATTAAGTGTAATGTCTTATAAATTATGTTAATACTATTGTACAAACAAAAAATTAACTCGATTAAAATTGCATTAACCCGTTAACGTCCAAAGACATGCAATTTTTTAATTTATTTTTTAGCTTTATTTTCAATAAGAAAAATGGGAAATGTTTTAATCAAAATCATGTATCTTACTATTTTTAGGTGTGCTCTTTTGATTTCCTGGGTTTAAATTGCAATTTTATGCCTCAGAAAACCAATATGACGGATTTTAAGTGGAAAAGTACTGAAAATTTTTTCTCTTGATATTTTTTCGAGTGGAGAAAGTATTAGGCTGGAGTCCCATGTACTGATATTTTCCGCGTAATGCATGTCGCGGAACCAATGAATTTACATTTCTGTTGGAACATCTAAAAGAATGAACGATATGATTGGTTACGCGATACGCGTTACGCAGAAAATACGTGCCATTGGAATCCAGCCTTAGGATATATTTCTAAGCGCGTTCAAAAGTAGATAAAATAGAAGTTTAATGGGAATTTTTTTTTAATTCCAATTTACTGTAACCTTTTTAAATTGACGGAAATTGCAAGAAATTAGTAAAATATGGATTTTTTCTTAATAATTCTATGATAATTAAGCTTAAAGTCACAGAAAACTGTCCGGGGGATGCTGGACTGCCTCTCAAACTTGATCGAGGTCGATAATGTAGAATCATTCGTGCACATCATTTATGAGATTTCGTATATATTTCTTTTATAGATTTAGAAATTCTTTTCCAGAATTAAAATACATATATTAATATTAATCTGTGAATTAAACTAGTGCTCTGTTTTTATCGCCGGATCGTCTCGGACTGATTTCTCACTCACACATATATACGAAATTTTCTCTGAGGCTTTTTTCTTATACCAAAGCTTCTAGCTTATTTCTGCAAGCATTTTATTGTTCTTTTATGTAATAAGATTAGTGCGTACTAGTTATTTGTACGTACAGAGTCTTTAAAACTTATGTGTTACAGATGAAAGATACGAGACGACTGCACAAAAGTATAATTTTCTTACTTTTTTCGTTTTTTACATGAAATTATAGGTAGGCACTATTTGTTATTGTCTATACTTTAATTCTGGAGAAAGATTTTTAATTCTATAAAATCAGTAAAAAAAGAGGCCTAATTAAAAATAATAATGTTCAATCGGTAAAACAGACGACTCCAGCATCCCCTTAATCCATTAAGGGATTTTTAATTCTATAAAATCAGTAAAAAAAGAGGCCTAATTAAAAATAATAACGTTCAATCGGTAAAACAGACGACTCCAGCATCCCCTTAATCCATTGTCGCCTGTTTTACCGATTGAACGTTATTATTTTTAATTAGGCCTCTTTTTTTACTGATTTTATAGAATTAAAAATCCCTTAATGGATTAAGGGGATGCTGGAGTCGTCTGTTTTACCGATTGAACGTTATTTTTAATTAGGCCTCTTTTTTTACTGATTTTATAGAATTAAAAATCTTTCTCCAGAATTAAAGTATAAACAATAACAAATAGTGCCTACCTATAATTTTATGTAAAAAACGAAAAAAGTAAGAAAATTATACTTTTGTGCAGTCGTCTCGTATCTTTCATCTGTAACACATAAGTTTTAAAGACTCTGTACGTACAAATAACTAGTACGCACTAATCTTATTACATAAAAGAACAATAAAATGCTTGCAGAAATAAGCTAGAAGCTTTGGTATAAGAAAAAAGCCTCAGAGAAAATTTTGTATATATGTGTGAGTGAGAAATCAGTCCGAGACGATCCGGCGATAGAAACAGAGCACTAGTTTAATTCACAGATTAATATTAATATATGTATTTTAATTCTGGAAAAGAATTTCTAAATCTATAAAAGAAATATATACGAAATCTCATAAATGATGTGCACGAATGACTCTACATTATCGACCTCGATCAAGTTTGAGAGACAGTCCAGTATCCTCTTAATATGTAAAACAAGGGAATATTAGTTTTCTATATAAAAATGTATTTTCATTACATGTCCGTTGACAATTGTCCTTTTTGTATCACTTTCGTGCAAAAATCACCGATTTCTACACGAAATAGTTTTTTCACATAACCCACTATTACATAATTTTTGTCCTCTATTAGATAGCGTAAATCGTAGAAATCAAAGAAAATTTTTTTTCTTTGTTTCAGTCCTGATCGAGGCGCATTTATATTCTAGGATATTTTATTTTATAGATTTCAAAGAAAACTTAAATTAAATTTGAAAAATTTAATTCTTTTAGAACTTGTTAAAAATTCAAAATATAAAAAGTTGTTAAAAATAACAAGATATTACGAAAAAATTTATTGCCAAGAAATGTAATTAATTTTCTAGATAAATAAAATGATTATACATACATATACACGAAATAAATTTTTATAATAATGTATGCTGTTATAAATGAATTATAATGTTTCGTTATGTATTTTCACAGATTATAATCTTCCACAACAGAAGGTGTATTCTTTAGCCGGCCATGTATTAGCTTTAAAAGATAATGTAGCCGCAATCAAACAATTGATCAAATGTTGCCGCAGCTCTGGAGCGCCCAATGTCACCGTCATTTCTGATTATGTTTTGACACACTGTGTAAAATTATTGTTGACTCATTCGTACACCGAACAAAACTCAGCACTCAAGAATGATATAGATACTTTAATCAGATTGATAATCGACACGGAACTTAGAGTAAGATTTGTTTTAATTATTAATAAACGCGCAGAGGAAGTAGATCTGTTTTACCGATATCCTTCTCCAGAATGAAAGTATGCATTATTATCAGTTTGATTGTAGAATTCATGCTGAAAACGGAAAAGACTTTATAATTTACAGTATTTTTACCATTTTTACCATTTTTACCATTTTTTAATCAAGAATGCCGGATGGAACTGTCACATCATAATAATATTTTTTTATATAAAAGATCTGCAAGTACTCACAAAATTTGGGAGTCCAGACACATAGATGACAGAAAAAATGGAGTTTCATTTTAATTCATCAAGGTCTAACTTTAAAACCCACTGTGAATTATAAATCTTTCTCCGTTTCGGCATAAATCCCGTAATATAAATTGATAGTAATACATATACCTTAAATTCTCACTGGAGGATTTCCAAATCTATATCTTATAAAAGCAATAAGTTGTTTTACAAAAATTACTGCGTTTTATCGGTAAAATAAACCTGCCTCCAGTATCTCCTTAAACACATACATAAATTTTTTAAAGTTTTTTGATTTAAAATAAGTAGAAAGAAGCCATATGACTTTTTATTCATATATATTTTACTTATATATAACATTGGAACTTTGACATTGCCATCCAAACAATCTACAAATTTAAATAATAAAAAGTTATTTTATAATATTTTCTTTATAATATAATAAACATATAGGTTAAGTTAAGATTGTCTATTCGGTCTACAGCGGATCTTGGTACTGAATATATTTATCTATTAATTTAATACTTTTAGTTCATATAAACTGCGGGCCAACAATTTTGTCGGTAATTATTCAGTTTAGTGGAGGCAGCTCCGATGACCTTGACCTTGACATATGTTATCAAGGTCACCCTTCTGAGTGACCTCCGAAAGATTTTAGCCGTCGCTCGTGATTCGTTAAAAAGTTATTAACAAAAAAAGTTTTATAAATACGACACATAATTATTCAGTATAGGAGTACATCACATGGTTTTGCGACTTGCGCGTAGCCAGGTCGATCTCCCCCTTCTTACAGAGCGAAACGACGTCCACGCCTGTACTTTACTACAGTCGGACCTCCCATTTAGCATACTCTTATTTAGCATAACCTCCCATTTAGCACACCAAAAACCTCCGTTTTAGTATACCACGTGATCACAGTCGCTGCGTGTACTCGATGCGCAGTCGTCTGCATCAGGTCCGTACATACGTACTTGCCAATGCAAGAATCACATTCTAACCTCCACAATTTGAAACTGGATCTGACGGCATGTACGTACGGCTCTGTTTTGAGCGGCGCAACACGAACCTCTCATTTATCATATTTGGTCCCGTGGCTATGCTAAATGAGAGGTCCGACCGTACAAGGGTTTGCGACTTTAGATTTAAAATTGTAACCAAATAGCGAATTAAAAATTGGGTTACATTAGGTTAGGAAAAAATACGGGGAAGGAATGCAGGAAAGGGGCTAAGCCCTTCCCCCGCCCACACGTTCTTTGTACCATACTTTGGATATGGATTAGCAAACATGCAAATCACGCATTTTATATATTATTAAATGATATAAAATATATATATTTTAAAAATTAAGTACAGGGGTACATGCTCAAAATATTGAACGTCTACTGCAAAGTGTGGTGCAGAGAACGTGTGAGCGGAGGAGAAGCTCCGCCCCTTCCCCTGCACCCCCTATCTGTATTTTTTTTTAACCTAACCTAACCTAACCTAACCTAACCCAAACATTTTTAATTCGCTATTTGGTCACAATTTTAAATCTAAAGTTGCAAACCCTTGTAGTAAAGTACAGGCGTGGACGTCGTTTTGCTCTGTAAGAAGGGGGGGCTAGATCTAGCTACGCGTGGAAAGTTGCAAAACTATGTGATGTACTCTTATACTGAATAATTATGTGTCGTATTTATGAAATTTTTTTTGTTAATAACTTTTTAATGAATTACAAGCGACGGTTAAAATCTTTCGAAAGCCACTCAGGAGGAGCCGCTCCGATGACCTTGATAACATATATCAAGGTCATCGGAGATGCCTCCACTAAACTGAATAATTTGTTGTACCCCTCGTTGTGAGTACGATTTTGGGATCGCTGCCAGAGATCTCGCGAGGAAGGTATTTCGTCACATACACCGTTATTTGTCTTGAACACTTTTATTCTTGTATTCATTTACAATAGTTAGATCGCGACCCCGCAAGGCAGAGTGTCGCGTCTATTAGCTCGTGTCCACGACCCCGCAAAGCAGAGTGTCGTGGTTGTATATTTACAATAAGTTATCTCGGCGATACACGACCCCGCAAAGCAGAGTGTCGTGTGTAGTCTTAGTTTGTCTACTTCGAATTGACCCGATCCTCACCTTCTTTCGCCGGTTTATATATCCGATAATTCGGTAGTTGGATTGAAAGAAGGGGAGGATTGCGTGAGGGCGTAAATCGGTCAGTATTCCAAATTATTGCTTAGACAGCAAGTGCTGTCTAAGGAGCATTGCGCTAATTGTCGAGCGGATTGCGCGAAACCTCGCGCGATGCGCTCGATGCTGACTGCAGCTGACCGACTTACGTCATCGTGTTACTGACACCTTATCGTTATGAGTGTGTCACTCATAACATCCCTCCCCCCTGATAAAAAGAAAATGAGGGTACTGAATTTTCGCTTTTTCGCTTATAGTTATATCGTGTCGTCGTGTATCAGATTGTTTACAAGTTTCGTTTTTCGACGCTTATAAACTACAATTACAATAATAATTACAAGGTGTCGGATGTCGTATATACAATCTTTCGCAAAAAAAAAATTTTCTTTTGACTTAAATGACGAATTATGCGCAAAATAGAATGTTTAATTTTGGGTGCCCTATTATAAAATTTGTTTCTGTCTTCCTTTGAGGTATTCTCCTCGTTTCGGTTTTACTTTCTTTCTTTTTCATTATGCTTTTATGAACGGTTTTAGTCTATTTGTGTGTACACGTGTTGACGTCCTGCCCTTTTTTATTGTATAATTTGCGTCTGAGTGTTTCTCAGTGATTACGTAGGGTCCCGTCCATTTTGCGTCTAGTTTTTTAGATCTCCCGCGGCGGAGAGTCTCATCATATTCTAATGGCAAATCATCCTTTACGACGTACATTGGATGCTTTATCTTATGCTTGCCTAGCTCGATGGTCGCCTGTATTTTTCCTATTGTGTAGACCTTGTGGCCTGTTATCCCGACGAGAGCTATTCTTTCATGGCGTATTTTGCTTTTTAAATTTTGTACTTTTATCAACGAGAGTGTGGCTCCGGAATCGAATAACGCGTCGATTTTTCCTGATTTGGTCTCTCGTATTGGAAGTGTGACTAAGTCGAGTCCGCTATCTTTGTGTGCGTCTCGCTTTACATGCGTAACTTGATACGCTGCGGCTGTGTGCGCCAAACTCAAGTCATCGCTCGAGCTCTCATCGCTGTTGCTATTCGCTGATTCCGAGCATTTTGACTTTTTAATTTCTTTATTCTTATTTTTGCTATTTTTAGCTTCAGCCTTTATATCGTCTTTGGCTCTTTCTTTGGGCCAAGGGTCACCTTCTTTTTTAGGGTGCCCGTGTAATTTCCAGCATTTGTTCCGGGCATGTCCGGATTTTTTGCAGTAATCGCAGTATGCGTTTAATGTATTTACGCGAGAGCGTCCTTTCGGTCTCGGTAATTTAAACTGTTTGGCATGTCGACTGTTTCGACATTCTCGTTCATTGTGGCCAGTTTTCCCGCACTTTTCGCATTGGGGAGTCGGTTTATGATTATTCTGCTGAGATTCAGTTTGGACCTCTTTCTTGTGTCCATTGGTTCGTGGATTAGGTCTCTTGACCTTTCCTTCTGCGCTCGCTTTTGCGATTGTTTCATAATGTTGAGTTGTCCAATCCCTCGAAGTCTTATTAATCTCGGGGATTATATTTCGTGCTTCTTTTAAGCTTGAATATTGGATGTGAGATCCGTGCTGGTGCCGTAAATCTCTGAGCGATTGCCCATGTGAAGGATCTAGCGTGTGGCTAGTAAGGCGTCGCGTATTCCTGGCCATTTTCCTCGGCGGAGAGTGGACTTTGTTTCCAAGTTGAGAACGAAGTTTGCGAATTTCAATTAATAACTCATGGAGCATGTTCTCCATGGGGTATATCGGTCGCATATTTATTTGTGGCGTTGCCGGTGTATTTCCATTTTGCTCGTGTGAGTCCTGAAGCTCTTGTGCTTCTTTTTCGGGTTCTTCCCGGATTACGCGGGGTGACGCATGTAACGGAGAGCGTGTCGACCGTCCCGCTACGTCTGTTCCCGTTAATGAACGTGTGTCCATATTGTCAATGTTTTGCTCGGTGGACATTTACGTTTGGTTATAAGCGTGCGTGCTGAGTTCGCGTTACGGCTTATTTTGTAATATCGCGTATGTCGCGTTGCGCTAGTGCGTTTGCATTCGTATGCCTTTGAATTACAGCAGCTATCCTAGCTATTTCTTTACGGTAATTGCAGTTACCGGGGGTCAACCGATATTTTGCTCTATTCGTGTTACAATTTTATGTCGTCCTACGCTTGTTTCGCGTTACAATTTAATGTTTGTCGGACTTACATAAGTACGATGAGCTGCATGGTGCGGCGATCAGCTGAGCCTTGTCGCGGTAGGTCTCGGCGTCGTCTCGAGTTTCACTCTTACCGCTGACGCGCTATGTACGCTCCGGCGTGGCTGGCTTCCTGGCCTGTACAGCTGATTGCTCGGTGACGCTTGGTTCCTCTTGGATCTTCCTTTTGGCAGTGCAAATCCTCACCGCTGCCACCACTGTTGTACCCCTCGTTGTGAGTACGATTTTGGGATCGCTGCCAGAGATCTCGCGAGGAAGGTATTTCGTCACATACACCGTTATTTGTCTTGAACACTTTTATTCTTGTATTCATTTACAATAGTTAGATCGCGACCCCGCAAGGCAGAGTGTCGCGTCTATTAGCTCGTGTCCACGACCCCGCAAAGCAGAGTGTCGTGGTTGTATATTTACAATAAGTTATCTCGGCGATACACGACCCCGCAAAGCAGAGTGTCGTGTGTAGTCTTAGTTTGTCTACTTCGAATTGACCCGATCCTCACCTTCTTTCGCCGGTTTATATATCCGATAATTCGGTAGTTGGATTGAAAGAAGGGGAGGATTGCGTGAGGGCGTAAATCGGTCAGTATTCCAAATTATTGCTTAGACAGCAAGTGCTGTCTAAGGAGCATTGCGCTAATTGTCGAGCGGATTGCGCGAAACCTCGCGCGATGCGTTCGATGCTGACTGCAGCTGACCGACTTACGTCATCGTGTTACTGACACCTTATCGTTATGAGTGTGTCACTCATAACAAATTACTCTAAAAAAACTGTAAATAATTTATTGCCAAAAATAATACCTCAACCAGTATTTGAACTTGAATATCATTATTCCGTGAAAATAATAGGTAAAATTTTACATTTTTAATTTTAAAGTATTTTTTAAATTCTATTTTTTTTACAAATTTTTCAAAATTCTTATATTTTACGTGTAATTAATTATCTATTCAAAACAAATTTAGGTTATTTAGAAGGTTATTTAAAGGAAATTATTCGGTTAAAAGAATTTTTTAAACCTTAAGAATATTTTTATATTATTATTATTATAAACTTATTCTTAGAATTTTATTGAATCCTCATATTAATCTTCATGAAAAGAATGGGGAACTTTAATTCTGAATTTTTTTTCTAAAAATTTTATATAAAAATATATATTTTAAAATACATTATATTTTTATAAAGTGATCAAAGTCATGTTTCTTTCTTTCGTTAAAAATTTTTATTAAGGAGGTTCATGTACGACTCTCGTTAATAGACACGAGTTTTTTAAACTGTTATTTTACTTATATACAAAGCATATGAATAAATAATATGAAAAAATAAATTAATTTTTAGATACTAATATAACTTGAGTTCTGTTTAAACGTCATTTAGACTTGACAACTTAACCTATTTTTGAAGAAAAGATTTTAGATTAGTTTTATATGTAAATTTACTAAACAGAATAATACATATTAATAAGTTAAGAAACGAAATTTACGATTTAAGAAAGAAAAAGAGTTGTGTCAAATATCTGCAAATTAGATATATTAAACACACACATACATACCCACGCGCGCGTGCAACGCAGACCGCAAGATCTGATTTCACATATTTTACGATTTTTAAAATTAAATAATAAACTGTCATCATCACATATTGTTTGTGACCATTAAAAATGTGTGATTTATATTTTTATAATCTATATTTTTGATTTATATGTTCAATAATTATTCAAAGAAAAGTTCATATTTCCGAAAAATTAAACGACGAGCCCATATGAACTGTACTTAAAAAATTTTGAAACTTTGACTTTTTCTAGCATATATGTATACACGCGGATAGGAATGCCTGGTCATATGAAGTTAGCTGCGTCCTGGGATTTCTATAGTGCGTGTAATTCAATATAGAAATCGAAACGCACCTAATTTCAATTATATGGCTAGGTATTCCTGTCCTCGTGTATACGGCAAGCTTATCTCATATTTCATGAACTAAATTTGCAATACTTCGCTATGATGCATGAATCACTTTAAGAATTTTTTCCAGTTTGAAAAAGTAAAAAAGACTTTTTATTCTAACATGACTTTATTTCATATGTATATATATTCCATATAAGTGTGTGTATATTGTAACCGTGCTCGCGAGTGACGACCAACTTCGCCTCCGTCCCTGGTCGCGGCCCTGCGCCGCCCGGATGTCGACCGTTTCTCGTGGTTTCGCAAAGATATAAAATTGGGCGTTAAGCGTACGTTAAGCGTACCACTCTTTTTACATACCGCGGCAGATTACTCTTAAATTAATAAATTCGCGGAAAAAGGGCAGGCCTCGTAGGCGACCGGGCGACGGCGGCTCCAATAGCCAGCCCTACTCAGCCCTAAAAATGGTAGAGGGGGAAGTTCGCTGTGGGCGGATGGAATCGGGAAGGCGAGAGAAATATCGTGAATACCATGCACAGTAATTAAATAAGCAAGAATAACAAGTATGTTTCACGATTCGGACAACTACAGACTCTTCTTAACGCTCGGTCGAGCAGTGACAACAATCCACGCGCGCAACGAGCAGGTGATCGCTCGGAATCGGATCTCTCGAATACAGGATAATTATCAATAGCGTTGTTTCACGTACGCGAAGATTCTCCGACTCCTCGATGCCGTATTATGCGCCGTTGGTAGACGCCGAACTCTCGGTAGGCTAACGGTCTCGCCAAGAGCGATTGGGACGAACAATATCTCGAAGTCCGCGTAACACGTGACGAACTCGTGCTCTTTCGTACAATAAAATATCCCGCGAATAATGTGCGCGGCAATTATTACTCGCTTGCTAGCGAGGCGGTAAGAGACATTTATTTGGACGAAATATTTGCGATACGTATACGATACAAATACAAATTGACTCGGCTGCGGATCGGGACACGCACGCAACGCAATTATTACGAAAAGAACGGAACGTATCGAATTCACGCGGACGAGCGTGATCGGGCGAGGCGACAAAGTCACGAGCTCTACGTAACTCTATTTTGACAACCGGAAAGACTAATAAATCCGTGATCCTTTGCGGCTCGCCCAATCGCGAAATTGGCGGCTTTACAATTATTCTGTGATGCTCGTCTCACCGAGTTGGTTTCTCCTCCTCAGCTTCTTTCGGGTCGGGATACTCAGGCTCCTGCGTCCTCTCACAATTTTGCAGTAGCTCGGGATCGATAACGCACGCATCGACTTCCGCAACCAGAGTGTTCGATCTTTGATCCTGCGGAGGCCACTCGGTGACGCGTCCCACGCCCCACCTTGCCTATGATAAGCCGGGCTCTTATTGGCCGCGATTTTTCGACTCGATGTACGCGCAACGCGTGACATGCATTACCGCTACTTGTTGATGGATCGTAAGCGCGGTGATCGAATTTTCGGGGCTCTGCGCACGTGAATTTCGCGCTTCACCGGCAGCGGTTCCTCGTTTCTCAACTGAGCGCATCCCCTATCTCTGGGATGTTGTCTTCGCCTCTCCACTGGCGGAAAATATGTAGCCGATCCGCGTGGCCCTTGCCGGAATTCCAGCGGGATCTATTCTGTAGCCATCCGTCAGGGTCCCTTTTCCTTTTTTAACGAATTATTTGCTTTTATTGATTTAAAACTCTAATTTATTATTGAAAATTACTATAACGCATTTTCTGAAAGCTGTAAAGTGACTTACTAGTAAGGAAAGTAAAAAAATATTAATTTTACATACAGTTCTGATAAGCTTGCAAAATTACGAGAGAGCATAAGCTATAGTGGATTTTCAACAAATTATTCGTTTTTATTGATTAAAAATTTAAGTATATTAATGAAAATACTATGAAGTGATTTTCCGAAAGCTTTCAATCAACTTTTAATATTTTTTTAGCTTTGCAATTTATGTAATACAGTCTTTAAAAGTCTATGTGTAAATTTTAGTTATAAGCTATCGTCGAGCATTCTTAATCCCCATCAACGACCGCTACGAACAGCGTTGCGAATAGCAATGAATTTTGTTTGCGCTCTTCTCACTTTGCAACTTGTAGTGGCGCGACTCGCGGCGAGCGACGGTGCAGATATCTCCCCTCAACGACGATCGTCTTATTTTCCACTGCGCTCGTGTTTCCGTTATAGTCGTGCGTGTATTAACATATTTTATTATTTTCCGACAATAATTATAAGAGCTGTACACATGGAATCGAAAAAGGAGAGCTTTTTGTCTTCGATTTTTGTGGGCTACACGATGGTATAATATTATGCGGTGTTCATCATCCTGTATTATATATATATATATATATATATATATATATATATATATATATATATATATATATATATATTGTAACCGTGCTCGCGAGCGACGACCAACTTCGCCTCGTCCCTGGTCGCGGCCCTGAGTCGTCCGGGTGTCGGGACGATTGTTTTCTCGTAAGTTTTCCCACAAGATATTCGATTGGGCGCCAGGTACGTTGAGCGTACCACTCTTCTCTCAATCCATGGGAAATTGCACTTAAACTGACTAATTGTAAGTTACGAAAAGAATAAGCCTCATAGGCGACCGGGCATCGGCGGCTCCGATATCCAGCTACTCAGCCCTAAATTGGCAGAGGGGGAGGTTCGGCGCGGGCGGATGGAATCGGGAAGACGAGAGAACTATTGAGACACGTAAATGTAACAGTAAGATTAACAAATATATTTGACAACAAGTGATATAAAATGATAGGGCTTCGTTGCGCGGCAATGGTAATTCGCGCGCGGCACAAGCGGAGGGCCGCTCGGAATTAAGTTTGACAAACGCGGGACAGATCTGAAACGAGTTATTCTGCGTACGCGGGATTTCTCCGACTTGTCTACGCTTTATCCTGCGTCGTTAGTGGACGCCAAACTCCCAATAGGATAATAGTGTCGCCAAGGGCGATTGGGACGAACAGTAACTCCGAGCCTGCGACACGCGACGGACTCGTGCTCCTTCGCACGTTATAAGATCCCGCGAATGATATGCGCGATAATTCTTATGAGCTCGCCAACGAGGCGGTACAAAACAATGAAAAGAAGTCGGACGAAAGCGCAATTAACTGAGATTCGCGATACCGATGCGACAAATTAAATCAATATTTTACTAAGAATAAATTATAAATACGCGACAATTCACAGCGCGGTTAATAACTCGCGACACAACTATAGGACGAAATCACAATTGACTCGGCTGCGGATCGGGACGCACACGCAACGTAATTAGAACACGAAACGAACAGCACGGAACGAACTCACGCGGGCGGGCGCGATCGGGCGAAGCAACGATACACTAATAAATTCGCGACTCTAATCTAATGACCACAAGATCGTAATAAATCCGTAACTCTTTCGTGAGTCGCCCAATCGTGAAATCGGTGGCTTCACAATTCTAATACGACGCTCGTCTCACCAAGCCGGTTCCATCGTCTCGGCCTCGTGCGGATCGGGATGTACTCCGGCTCCTGTGTCCTCTCTCACAAGATTCGCTGCTCGGGACTCCAGATTGCACGCACTATCTAAGATAATGTCCGCAGCACGAGTGCGGGATCCTGGATCCTGCGGGGGCCGCTCGGCGACGCGCCCCACCTTGCCTCCGATATGCCGGGCTCTTATTGGCCGCGGTTTTCCAAAATCGATTTTCGCGCAACGCGCGGCGTGCACGCTGTCGCTGGCTGATCGATCCAAGCGCGGTGGTCGATAGTGTTGGGCCCCGTGCACGAGAATTTTTGGCGTTTTCCTCTGCGGCAGATTCCTTTCTCCTTGCCGAACGCATCCTTCGCCACCGGGACGTTATTTCCTCCTCGACTAGGGCGTTTACTGATGGCAAGCCGTCGCGATCTCCGCCGGGACTTGTGCGGAATCGGATTCGAAGTCGCCTCGTCGGAACACCGGCCTCGCGTGCCTTCGCTGGATCCTGAAAGCGTGATTCGGCGGCAGTATCGGAATTCTCGTACGATACAAATTGTAGGCAAGATAAGGGCGGTATTACCTGCGGACCCCCGCTCAAAAAGGGTCTCCGTTACTCCCTCGATGTCCGCTCACTCTGCGACCTCCGCGAAGACTCTCCGTCGAGACGAGACATCCAAAAATTACAAGATAGATCGCCGTGGCCACCGATTCCGCCGCATTCGCGATGCAGCGCTCGCAAAAATCTTAACGATCAATAAACGGACAACACATGGGACTTCACACACACAAAAACACGAGATAACACGCTTTTGCATCCGTTCCCGGGCGGGAGGACGCAGGATCCGCGTGATGTTAACGCGTAAGGGCCGATAAGGCCCTTGTGACGGACAGCAGCCTGCGGCTGTCACGTCACGATATATATATACAGGGTGTCCCATTTTAACTTGGACAGCAAAATATCTCAAAAACTAAACCTCGTAAACAAAAATATTTCAGACAAAAGTTGTATGGTTTCGCTGTTCAAGTTAAAATGGGACACCCTATATATATATACATACAGGAAGACCGAAAATTTTTGATATAGCTTGCATAGAGGTAGAACGGATCAAACTGAGTAGAAAAATCCTCTACCATTTTGCAATTGTCGCAATAATTAACGATTTATTAATTAAGAAAGAATAACCATTTTGCCCGGTTTACCGCCGAATACCGGCAAGCGCGCGGCAACGCGAGACAAGATAACACCCATAGACCTTATAGATATGGACTGGCAATACCAAGCGAAACCGTGTCCATACTTCTCTTTCTAAAGAGTCCGGAAATATGTTTTGCGCATGCTTGCACATATTATACAATGAAATCCAATGATTGGTTCTGGTCACGGATCTAGTCACGTGTTTTAACTTATATATGTGTACTAGCTGAATGCCCTGCCACGCGTTGCTATGGCTCTCTATTCTTATGCTACGTTTTTTTTTTTTCAAATTTTCTTTGCTTTCGTTGTTTAACTTTCAAGAGTCTTGCTTTACTGTTGCTCTTTTTATTTTATTTTTGAATAAGCATTTATCTATCTTTAATAAATCTAATATTCACGTACTTCTGACTTTTTTTTCTAAAAGCTGCCATGGATTTAGAAATCCATTTAAAAGACTGTTTTAAATAAGTTCCTTTTTTTCAATAAAATAACAGCCATCTTTATTTTTCTTATTACCTTAATTTAAACACAATAGAAACATTCTTCGCCTCTCCCGGTCTCTCCCGTCTCTCCCCGTCACTCCCGGTCTCTCCCCGTCTCTTCCCGTCTCTTTCCGTCTCTTTCCGTCTCTACTCGTCTCTCCCGGTCTCTCCCCGTTTCTCTGCGTCTCTCCCGGTCTCTCCCCGTCTCTCCCGATCTCTCCCGATCTCTCCCGGTTTCTCCCCGTCTCAATGTGTCAAAATTTTAATAATATTAATGAAAAACTATTTTTTACACTTAAATTATGGCCATCATTTTTGAAACACTAGTATATCCAAAATCAATAATTAATATATCTTTTTTTATTAGAAATTAGTGTTCAATTTTAACTTTGTTAAAATCCTAAAATTTATGAAAGAACCCGTATATCCAAAAACTTACACACTCACTACACACACACACACACACACACACACACACACACACACACACACACTCTCTTAATAATTAATTTCCCTTTATCACTCTAAATCATTTTCTCTCTCTCTCTCTCTCTCTCATATTTAATTAAAACACACATACTCACACACTCTCTTTAAATATTATTTAAAAAATATTGTTTAAAATTAACAAAATTAAATTATGACCATTATTTTTGAAACACACGGTATTTCCAAAATTAAACCACATAAAAACACTCCCGATTACGAATACAACGTTGTTTCAAAATTTCCAAAAAATATAATTTTAAAAATATTGTTTTAAATTTAAAAAATTTAATTATGACCATTATTTTGCAACACACGGTATTTCAAAAATTAGACCCCATAAAACACTCCCGGTTACGAATACAACGTTGTGTCAAAATTACAAATAATATTATTTAAAAAATATTGTATAAAATTAAATTATGACTATCATTTTTGAAACAACCAGTATAACCAAAAACTGACCCCATAAGAAAACTCGCGTATACGAATACAACGTTGTGTCAAAATTACAAAAAAATATCATTAAAAAAATATTGTTTAAAATTAAATTATGGCCATCATTTTTTAAACACACGGTATTTCCACAATCAGACCCCATAAGAACACTCTCGGTTACGAATGCAACGTGTCAAAATTTCAAAACAATCGGTGAATAACTTTCGGAGATCTTAGATGAGTAACAAACATTTTATATTTTTATTTATATAGATATATATGTATATACATATGCATGCATGTGCGCTGACATGCGCAATAGTTATTTCTGGTAACTTTAGAGAAAGAAGTACTAAAAAGTCTGTTTCTCTCTCGTACCTCTTCTGGACACCGTTTTCTATACACGAACTATAAGTAATTGCTGGTCCATATCTATAAGGTCTATGATAACACCGCCCAGCAAGACGCCCGTCTACGATCGCTAGCAAGCTTGTAACAACTTCTTTCTGCAGGCGATCTCTTGCGAGATCCCGTGTTTTTTTTTTAATCTTCCTAAGACCAACAGCCAGGTGCTCACGAAATGAGTCACAATCCATCTTCCTTGGATCCCTCATTGTCATTACTTTCGCTTGCGTCTTGAATCTGAAGGATCTATTTGTGATCCGACAAAGAGGGCTCATCGGACACTCTTCAGCCGGTCATCTCCCACACTTCAATTGACCACAACTTTTCTAATTGGTGGTCCAACAGAAAAACTTTAAGGATTCATTGCTGTAAATGATTGTGATCAGTTGCAACGTAGTCAATCGGGGCGCTCTCTATCTCGCACTAACTACCTAGAACAGACGGTTAGGTTAGGTTTAGCATCTCCCTTCTTACCGCAGTGACAAAGGTCGGTTCATTGTCTTTATTGAGAATTTCTAGATTAGTAGACACTAGAAACTCTAATAGTCTCACTTCTTTTATTCGTGTCTGTGCTTCCCCGATGCATCGTGCACATGTGCATCGTACCCCAGAATGAGGAAGCCGCTTCCTTTGGCAGAATTCTCCCAGGCGAACTACCGAATTTGATGGCAGTGAGTTGTTTTCCCCATGTAAAGTAGTCAGACGCCACCACCACCCTCCTTCTGGTCCCGGTCGGTGGCTTCGATCACAATCGCTACTAACTCCCTGGAACAGAAATTTGACAGCAGTTGGGTTTCTAACCTCTTAACGGCCACACAGATTCTGGGTTGTTCCTCACGCGAAGGCCTAAACAGCCTTCCGCACTTTGCTAAACTCCTAATACAGCCCCGGATTAACCATGGTTCTTGTATTAGTGATATGGCTGTGTGCATCCTAGCTTAGCGCCTGGCAAGAATAGCCGAGGCTCCTTTGTTATGATGCAAATTGAACTGGGTAAAGCCCATCTCAGTCAAGCCCATTACGAGGATGAGACCTTTGGATCGGGCTCCCTCTACCCCCTCTTTTTCATCCTGAGGTGCCCTGGTCATTTTAAAGATGACGCAGTCTATCCCAAGATAAGTCCAGTGCCTTAAGTTTAAGGACGCTGGACGGGGGAATACTGAAAAAAAGGTTCCTACCTTTGCAGGTAGCTCTTATGTTCTCGGCACGAACGCGCCAGCTCGAGGTGATGATTTCCGGATTCTGCCGCTCCAACAGCTCCAAAACGGTGGCCGCGCCTACGGGAGATCCCAGGACCTACACCGGAGCTTTGTATTACTTTTGCAGCGCTTCCAGTCCCATCACCCTGAGCCTGACGCTCTCCTACGAAACAATGTCACCGATTCGGTTTTCCAGCCATCTTAGCGACTTCACAGCCGTGCATTTAACAACCGCGAATCCTGCTCTCAGATAGGTACCGTCGAATCTGGGCAAGATACCCTCTCGCATCCCCTGAATCTCCTTAAAAATCGCACTAACTCAGTTGCGCCAACCGCTCGAGAATTTTAATTTTTGAACTTTTTAATTTTATAATGCATATCAATTTTCATTAGTCTGTGACATTTCTAATTATTGCAACCAATAAATTATATTTTTTGGATACTATTATTGGCTCGTTCTTGACCCGATTTTATATATTTAAATTGAATAAATTTTTAAATTTTCCTCCGTCATATTGGATCCGTTATCTTGAATTTTTAAAATCTGACTTCAGATTTGAATTCTACAATCCAAAAAACATAAAATCTATGTACATTTTATATATATCTATAGGGCTTCTTTCTATAACTGAATTATTTAATGTAAATTGGCATTTCTAAAAACTCATTTATTTATAACAATAAAAATAATTATATTGGTTCCTTAATAATTAAAATGCTAAAATAAATCATTATTGAACCCTTAACTTGAAAGAGGTGGGAAAAATACTTTCCACTGACACATAAAGGATTAAGAGAATTATGTAATTCACAAATACTCTATTTACATGAAAATGGTACAGTAAAACTTTATTTTTTTAATTCAAAAATATTCTTTAAAGTTTTAAATTCTTATGAATATATAGTTTTTCAGAAGTTTTACATTTTGTTTGCGATTAAATTACTTCAAAAACTCAGTATTTTAGAAAGTAATTTAAATAAAATTACAATTAAACAATTTTTTACAATTTTAAAATGTCTATTAATCATGAACTTATTCTCAAAATTTAATCAAATTCTTATATTATGTAAAAAAAAACTGAAATTTTTTTAATATGTCAGATTTCTAATTCTATTTATATATTTTGCAATATACTATCCTCTTTTCCAGATAAATGCATATATTGAAAGTAAACAACTGAAGGCTGCATATCTGCTCGCGGTTAAGCATTCCAGGGCCCAAGATATACGGAGAATCTTAAAAGAGTCAGATAGACTTGGTCAAAGTGCAATTAAAGCGATATGCTTGAAGTGGTTACAACAAGAACCAAAAGGTTAAACATTCGCATCTATTCTGATAGAAAAAATTGAGACTACAATAATATATATAAAAAATTGCCAATAAAAAATTCAAGATTTAAAAGTCTGATACTTGATGAGTGTACACGTGAGCGGTCGCGAATACGATCGCTCGAACTTATAGCCGGATCAGCTCAGAGCTGAGCGCGAAGTGCACATTATGCAAATCCGTAGATTTGCTGGAGGGACAGACGAGCACAAAATAAATAGAGAATAGATCACAATTTAATTGGTTTGTTTACCAAGCACAATTTATTTAGTCGAGTTGGAAATTCAACACTAACAATGGACGGCTCATAAACCGAGCAAACGCGCAAAGGATTGATCGAGTGAACGGAAATCTTCTTTCGCACGTTGCTTTCTGCCTGTGTCTCCACGGCGGAAATCTTGCCGAGCATTGATCTGAACGCCCTATCGATCCGGAAATTCTGTTCGCGTACGACGAAAGTAAATCGCGAGGCAGACATGCGAACGCGACCGCGAGATTTTGGGAAAATAATCGATTCCCAAACAATGAGTAAAATATGTCTGGTCATAAAAGATTAATCTTGTCAAGAATAAGAATGTGTGTGTAGGGGAGCGCTCATGCACAAACACACACACACACACACACACACACGGCAGAGAGAATCATTAAATACTATGAAACATAAACTAACTCAATAATTTACTATTACTATAAAATAATTTATAAGTTTTATATTTATAAGTTATAAAACATTTCCTTATATATAGAAGAGAGAAGGCGGTTATGGACTAGATGTGGGATCATGGAATTCGCGATATCTTGTATACTTTTGTTGAGTTTTGGGGAGAACTGTCCAAACTACTTTTTTTACGTACTATTTAGACGTTATAAGATGGCTACTAGTCATTAGTGTTTGTTTTGTCATAAAAGCTGCATTTCACTATTGCAAGTAGCCGAAAATTCTATAGGCGTTTATTCTTTACCTCATTTTGAGAATTACGTCAGGTATGAATGTTTTAACATTAGTGTAATTTGAAGGGCTTGAATATAGCTTTTAAATAACTTAATTGAATTTAATGTCTGACATAATACGTGCATGCATTTGACGTGTATGATTATACTACTTGCGTTCAGGGTTATAGATTCTTGCGATTATCGCAAGTCTAAGTCCCATAATCTGTTCTCTCATAATGTTCTTTTACAATATTTTTATAATACTTAATTAATATTGTTTGTTACAATAATTTTTTATAGTATTTCTATAATACGCAAAGTCGCAAGAGCCAAAGCTTTTTATATTTATTTTCGATTCTTTTGTGCGATACTATGTACTAAGGCATTGATACTTTTGTGATGTTGATATGTAAGATCTACCAAAGAGCACTAATTTTTCATTTTTTAGACATAAAAGTAATTTTTGAGAATATTTGTTGGTAATATTCCATATCCGTTCACCCTTCAGGTTCCATAACTGTAATCTTTTTTTCCTTTTCAGTAAATTGTTAATTATGCTCGTTGTGTAAGACTGAAGAACTTCTGCTTATAACATGATTGATAGAACTCTATGAGTAAAAAATTTGTATCAATAAGAAATATGTCATACATTTTTACTAGGTTATTTAAATAAAACAAAATGGTGGTTTATAATCCCCTTCTTTCTTCTATTATTTATAATATAATTAATTAATGTTTTTATAACGTTCTCTTACATATTATTTACAATATATTTTAGTGATAATATCTCAGAATGTTATAAATTGTAATAAAGTTTTATTACAATATCTATCTGTATTTATTATGTATATATATATATATATATATATATATATATATATATATATATATGTTTATACATTTTACACATAAATTATAAAAAGATACAAAAAGTCTGAACTTTTTGACAGTCTAAAATAAATGTTTATAGCAGAGTGGCTGACTTGTAATTTTAAGATATATGTTATTTATTATTACGTAATTGATATTTCTGTAATATAAAATAAAATGTTAAGCAACAAAAGTAAAAAAATTTAAAGTTATTTTAGATAATAAAATAAAAATAAGTAAAAAATGTAATAGTATGGAAATTAAGACTCTTAATTTTGTTATATTCGAACTGTGCCTTTGCGTGCGTGCCATCGGCACCAAAGCTTTTGCTTGCGTCCACACGGTTCCCATCTCAACAATTCCATTGCCTTCTTTGAATGCTTTCCAGCTATGGAAACATTGTTCACACAGTGTTACACAATGTTGAGTTGTAGCAGAAACGCCGCTTAGCTTTTTTATTTTATCGCCAGAGAGCAGAGCAGTAATTACAAAAAAATATTTGTGCTATAAGTTAATATTAAAACATTTTTTTAAATAAATTGAGCATTTTCTAATAAAAGATAGAGTGCTTTATAATAAATTATTTTATTTAACATTTCGCAAATAACGAAAATGAAATAATATATGCACTGCAGTGTTTGCAAATAAATCCTTTCACTGCTGTAATTGGAAAATTATATAATCATTAATTATTAAATTTATGTGAATTTTTAATTGTAATAAAATGTAATATTATTGTGGTTTATATCAAAGAATTAAATTCTCGGAATTGATTCAAATTAATAAAAACATAAGAGGTAACATGTGTAAAAAAATAATAGTTTTATCAATATATATTGATAAATATAATATATATAACAAATAATAAAATAAAGTATTCATTTAATATCTTCCATGATTTAGAAACCAATTTTTAATAAAATCGTGTTATGTATGTTTTTAGCTTTCTTTTTTAATTAACAAAAAGATTTTTTACAAACACTTTGGAATTATAATTACTCGAAATTTATAATTTTCAGAAATATTTAGCGTAAATAATCTAATTGTTTAGCCAAAATTAGAAACTTCTATTAGGAATTTTTATCTACAAAAAAATAAGTGATACTAAATGTAAAAATGTTGGTATTCGGAGTGACGACACAGTCAAACTTAGCTGTGTACGATTGTGTCGACTTGTGTCGTAGTTGGAAAACACTAGTTTGTTGTACGCTGTGTTATACAGTGTTGCCAGTGTACATTTTTGGGAAGCATCCTTTATTGATGTGTTTGTCGGTGAAGTCCAAAGGGCCTCTTCCATTGGTGTAAAAAACAGACTTATCCAACTTAGCTAGTAGAAATTACTTAATATCTGTTTCAGATCTATTACCGCCCAAATGGCCATTTCATTTTCCATGTTTTTGAGATTAGTTTTTAAGCTTGAAAGGGTACAATATTTTAATAATTAAGAATACCTACAGTTTTCTACAGTTTTTGGGGTTATTCTTTAAGATTGTCAAAATTGTATTTTGTCAATGAGAAAATTCAATGTGGCGCCTCGAACGGAAAGGTCATAGCAAGATAAGCATGTGTGTATTGCCCCGCACGGTTTTGATTGAGATTTTTACAAAAAGTTAGTATTAATATAAGATTAAATTTCCTTAATTTTTTGAATCACGAATTATTCTTGCTTACCAATTTCGATAAAACTCTGTATCCAGGGATTTTTTGGCTTATTGATCACGAATTTAATGGCAGATTTTTTAAATTTAAAATGGCGGGTCCAATATGGCGTAAAATTAAAAATTAAACTAAATCCTGTGAAATTTATACAGTATCTGAGGGTTTTTCTGGGTGTTAATTGCGAATTCGTTGTTAGATTTTCAAAATTAAAAATTTAATATGACGAAACTCCTAAATACTAAATTTCACAGAAATTAGTTGAATTTTTTATTTTATGCCCGCCATATTAAATCCACCATTTTGAATTTTAAAATTTTGATAACGGATTTGTAATCAGCATCTCAAAAAACCCCTAGATACTAAATTTTATAAAAATTGGTTTTTAATATTTTGTCCTCCATATTGCATTCGCCATTTTTGAAAATCTGACAACAGATTCGTAATCAGCAACCTCAAAACTCTCAGATGTAGAATTTTGTAGAAATTGGCGCTCTTCTTTGCGAGAAAATTAATTTCTTTCAAAAAACAGCACATTTTTGGTTTTTATTTATGGCAATAAATAAATGCAAATTGTAGTTATGTATTGGATGTTAAATAAGTTCTCGCTGTTTTTTCATGAAAATTAATGCGTTATTTTAAAAAATTAATAAAAAACCTGCCACTGAAAGTATTGTCCATCGCTAGCCATTACTTTTTCCCATCTTTCTGGCAGCATTTGAATTCCACGTCGGAAAAACGACACGTCTTTTGAAGCTATCCAAAAGTCAACCCATTTTTTGGCATCTTCATAAGAATGGAAGTGCTGCTCAGCCAGGCCATGTGCCATCGATCGGAACACGTGGTGGTCGGAAGGCGCAATGTCCGGTGAATATGGCGGATGGGATAGGACTTCCCATTTAAGCGTTTCCAAGTTTTTATCGATTTTGCAACATGTGACCGAACGTTGTCATGCCGCAAAATTATTTTGTTGTGTCTCTGCTCGTATAGCGGCCGTTTTTTCTTCAATGCCCGGCTCAAACGCATCAATTGTAGTTGGTAGCGATCTCCCGTAATGATTTCATTCGGTTTGAGCAGCTCATAATAAATTACACCCAGCTGATCCCACCAGTTGCAGAGCAGAAGCTTGGAACTATGGATATTCGGCTTTGCCGACGATGTTGATGCATGGCCGGGTTTACACTACGATTTTCTACGTTTAGGATTATTGTAGTGTATCTATTTTTCATTGCCAGTCACGATACGATGCAAGAATTCTTTCCTGTTCTGCTGTTGAAACAGCTGTTCACACGTGAAAAGACGCCGTTCGACGTTTCTCGGCTTCAACTGGTACGGCACCCAATGACCTTGCTTTTGAATCATTTCTAATGTTTTTAAACGTTTTGAAACTGTTGTGTGATCAACTCCTAATAATTCTGCAAGTTCAGCTAGCGTGTGACATGAGTCTTTATGAAATAATGCCTCCAATTCTTTGTCTTCAAACTTTTTTGGTGCACCAGAACGTTCTTTATCTTCAATATCAAAATCATTATCTTTGAAGCGTCTAAACCAATCTCTGCATGTTGTCTCTGACAGAGCATGGTCGCCGTAAGTCTCTACAAAGAATTCTGTGTGCTTTAACTGCAGATTTTTTAAAATAAAGTAGTGAAGTAGAATTCCCCACAAATACTCTTTTTTGGCACAAAATGACATGTTTATGAAAAACAAAGTTATTTACACTTCGGCGAAATGACATACATTGAATTTCAAGGTTGTTTATAATACTTCTATGTACATGCGTCACCATCTTAAACTATGAGCAAGTAATTCTAGTAACGCCATCAATTGGAAAACAGCGAGAACTTATTCAACGTCCTAATATATTTTTTAAACATTTTTTAAGGTATCACGAACTATTAGAAAGCAAAAAAACCGACTTTAAAAGGTTAAAAAATCGTTAAAATAATTAAAAACTAGAGAGACCTTGGTGGGTCACAAGTAATACTACTTAACATTGACCGATTTGAATGAAATTTAACATACTTATTAAACACCGAAAAACTTTCAACACGTGTTTTTTGTTTCCGCTAAATACACATTTTAAGGGTAAAACGGCCTTCAACCCTTGGAAGAAACAGGCTAATTATTTTCGAAACGATACATTTTCTAAAAAAAGTGCTCGGGACCAAAGTTGTAACGTTTAAAGTGATACACTTCATGGTGACTTTGAGTTGATTTTGAGGCCGATTTTTAAGGTCAATTAAATTTGAAGATAATTAGCCGTTGACAGACTTTTGCTACATCCCCCTGGCGGAACAACTTGACGGATTAACTATAGATACAAATTAGACTTATATTAGACTTGTTTTAGATGCGTTTTGGGTTCACGTTCAGAACATATCAATTAGTCTCATTTTTACTAAAACTCATTTGACTAAAACTGGTCTAAAAATAAAAATATCTGTCTACATATTGCTTAAATATTGTCTACACTGTCGAAAAACGCTTTAGTTAGTCTAAAACTTATCTAATTTATTTCAGGATAGCGAATCTAGTAAATAAAAATGTGAGTGAACGTTTTATTTTTCTTATAGCGAATCGTTCACTCAATTAAAATGAGTAAATCATAAAAGTATTATGTGACGGTCCTTTTTTACATTGTAGTGAAGGAAATTAATTATTGCTTGCCTTAATCGTGCTGCGGATGATCTTTATGTAGCGAGTTGGCTGCATCTTACTCCTGAAAGAGTTAAGTCGCCTCTCAGATAACCAAATGCAGCGAGTTTGCTGTCAAATCGCCAACAATCGTTGAAGCAACTAATTTTGACAAACTTAGAATAAGATGCGTCAGCATTATGTCTGTCGAACTGAACTCACGCAAAAAAGTGATTTGTGACAGCAACTTGACGACAATTGACAATCGTGTTGTCAATTTATTATCTGTGATTAACAGCGTATTAACAGTAAATTGACGGCAACTTGGTTGCTATCATCGGTATGCCATCCGCAACCAACAGCATGTTAATAGCAACATGACGGCAACATATGTCAAATAATGAATGCTCATATGCTGACAAGATAGTCACATCTGGCATTGCCTAATAACTTCTGCGGTCACCCATCCAACTCTCAACCGCCGTCGACATTGCTTGACTTCGAAGATCGTACGCAACCTAGCACTTTGCGATGATCCATGAACATGCGATGCTCATGAATACATATTAGTTATAGATCAGTTCAATAGATGTCAGAAAACTGAAACGTATAGTTAAATAATATTTATAAATAAATATAAGTTTAGAGTTTTTTAAATGATTTTTACGTATGCGAAATAACATGTAAAATAACTTATAAAAATATGTTTTCCTTACGGAAAAAACACTAATTTTAAGAGTTTACACTCAAAATTGAGTGTTAATACTCGATTTTGGGAGTTTACGCCCAAATTTAGGTGTATACGCTCAAATCTTGAGTATTTACACTAAAGATTGAATGTTTATACTCGAACATTGAGTATACCCAATGATTGATCAGTGTTCATACCAAAGGGACTTAAATACTGAATATTTGAAAGTATACTCTCAACATTTGGATATGACACTCAATAAATGAGTGTATACTTCCAACATAAAGTGTGAACACTGAAACGTTGGGGATGTACACTCAACATCGGTTGAAGGTATACACTTAATATTGAGTGTGCACTCTCAAATATTGGATTAGAAAATGTTAAATAAAAACAAAAAAGCAAGAAAAGCAAGTTCAACTGAGATTAAAATTAATCTGCATTGGTAGAAATGGACATAAAACGAATATCTAAAATAAACATTAAACTATAATGTTCCCTTACGGAAAAACACTAAAAATAACATTTTTAAAAAATACTCAAGTTGAGTGTAATTTGGGACAAGAGATAAACACTCAATTCAGTGTAAACACTCAACTTGAGTGTTCGCTCTTTAATTTACTTTTAATTAGAGTGTTATTACTCTCAACTTAAATGTTCGCCATCTAATTGAGTGTTAATTTTAATGTTAATCCTAAATTTAAGAATAACACTGAAATTAACATTCAATTAGATGGCAAATATCCAAGTTAAAAGTAATACTCAAATTAATACTCAAAGCCAGCTGAACACTCTATAGTTGAATGTTTCGGTTAAACTTGCTTTTCTTGCTTTTGGTTTTATTTAACATTTTCTAATTCAATGTTTGAGAGTGCACACTCAATATTAAGTGTATACCTTCAACCGATAGATGTTGAGTGTACATCCCCAACGTTTCAGTGTTCGCACTTTATATTGGAAGTATACACTCATTTATTGAGTGTCATATCCAAATGTTGAGAGTATACTTTCAAATATTCAATATTTAAACCCAAACTTTGATATGAACACTCCATCATTGCGTGTACACACTCAATGTTCGAGTATAAACACTTAATCTTTAGTGTAAATACTCAAGATTTGAACGTATACACCTAAATTTGGGAGTAAACTCCCAAAATCGAGTATTAACACTCAATTTCAAGTGTAAACTCTCAAAATTAAAGTGTTTTTTTCATAATGGTAGACCATTTTAATAAAGCGCTTGAAAGAAAAATCATCATTCATGACATTGACGTCGCTCAATGGGCTTCTCGAGCACAAAATGAAAAAATGTGGCTGGATTCAAAGCTTCAAAGAAATGGGTACAAAGATTTAAAAGAACACATAATATTGTGTCTAGAAAAATAACAAAATTCGTTACAAAAAAGTTTATATTATCAAAACCTAATTTGGAAACTAAATGCGATACATTTATTACAAATGTAAAATATTATATTAATCGATTTGGTGTAGAAAATATTTATAATTTGGATCAGAGTAGATTTCAGTTAGAATTTCTGGTCGTACTTTAGCTCCAAAAGGTATTAAAAACGTAGAATCTGTAGTACAGTCTATATCAGCATCCACGCATAGCTATACAATTTAATTGACTATTTTGGCTGATGGTAGATTATTATTACCTCTTTTCATAGTATTAAAAGAAATTATAAGAACATTATTTGGTCCGAGAGTACAAGAAACATTATTCAACGCGCCTAATATCTTTGTTACGGGTTCAAAGTCAGGAAAATTAACATTAAATGACGTGAAAACTTGGCTAAAGGAAGTATTTTTCCCGAATATCAGGCCACAATCAGTATTGTTGTTATATTCGTGGAGTGGACATTGTCCTAACATAGTTTCAAAAACTAAACTAGATTTTGCAATAGATATTGTTTTCCTAACTATTCCGGCGGGTACAACGGGAAAAATACAGCCATTAGACGTATATGCATTCCGATTGTGGAAGAATTTTATTAAATACTTTTTTGATACTATTATGTTGTTAGATCTGGCTTTAGATCTTCATAATAGAAATAATATTTTGAAATTACAATCATTAACACACCATCAATTCTTTTCGCCCAGGTTTCACAATATATTTAAATATGCGTGGACTAAGAGTGAATACGTAGAGAATGCATACGATGAATACCTGCGAGCTGATAGAATTTAAAACACCAGTAGATTTTTGTTTTAAAAAGAATTTTAAAGTAAAATGCGAAATAACCATTATTACTTTGTGACGAAATAACTATTATAACTTGTTCTTGATGTAAAAAATATATGAAAGCAGCATTTGATTCGGTATAAGACAGAGAGGTCTTGGTAACGGCGATGAGAGAAAGAGGAGTTAAGGAGGGATTAGTAAAGAGATGTGGGGATGTTCTAAGGGAGACAGTAAGTAAAGTGAAGGTAGGGAAAACGGAAGGGAAGAAGTTTTGGACAGAAAGGGGGGTAAGACAGGGCTGCCCGTTGAGCCCATGTCTTATTATCTTGTTGTTGGCGGATTTGGACATGGAACTGGAAAAGAGAGGGTGGGGGGGAAATCGAAGTAGGAGGGAAGAAAATATACTCGCTGGCGTACGCGGATGATGTGGTTTTAATAGCAAAGGATGAAGAGGGGATGAGAGAGATGATGGGTAAATTGGAGAGCTATTTAGATAGGAAGAAGTTAGAGGTAAATACAGAGGAAAAACGAAAGTAATGAGACGTAAAAGGGGTGGGGGTAGAAAAAAGAAGGTAAGCTGGCGATGGAAAGGGAAGAAGATAGAGGAGGTGAACAGTTATTTTAAGTATTTGGGGTATACATTGTTAGCAAATGGGAGGCAGGACGGACACGTAGAGGAAAAAGTAAGAAAGAATGCCGCGATTTTATGGCAGGTATGGGGGATAGGGAAGAGGAGATTTGGAAGGGACTGGGGAAGAAGATTTTGGCTATTTGATAAGTTGGTATGGTCAGCGGTGAGCTATGGGGTTGAAATATGGGGGTGGAAGAAGAGGAAAGGGGTAGAAAGTTTGCAGGAGAGATATTTGAGACGGGTGTTAGGAGTGGAGAGAAGTGTTCCAGGTTATATCCCAGATAGCACAAGGACATCCATTGTATGTCCAATAGATATCCGCTTCTGGACATTCAGACGTCCATTAAGAGTCCAAATAAGGTCCGTCGGACATTCGATGGACGTCCATAGGATATACGTTTGGCACAACTTTGTACGTTCATAGAAAGTCCTTTAATGGACGTCCATAGGATATACGTTTGTCACAATTTCGGACATTCATAGAAAGTCCGAAATAAACCAAACTTTGGACTTATTATGGTTTGATTATTTCTTTTGGGCCTTTTTCAATTAAAGAGCTTGCTGCAATAGTGGGTTAATCCAAATTTTGTAAAAATCATCGACATAAAGCATGGACTACGCATTTCCTGCAAAAAGCTCTTGAAAAGTGTCCGGCAGAAAGATAAAGAGGAGACATGGTCCGGGTCAATTTCTTTCTCTGTCTAGCGCCTATTATGCTACTGGTTAGACAGAGCCCTAATTTACACCGAGCACTTGGTACGCGTATCAGTAGTGAATTTAAGCTGATGAGCCAGTGATTAAACACATTCACTAGTTATTTACTATTTGATACGCGTACCAAATGCTCGGTGTAAACTAGGTCAGAGACAGCGCTTGACTCAGACCAATTGCTGTATCCCTCTTTTGGTCGGAAAAAGAAACGAAAAAAAAACGAAAAAGAAAAAAAAAGAACAAGAAACGAAAATTAAAAAACGAAACGATAAAAAACGAAAAAGAAACAATAACATATTATAATCAACATTTAAAAAAATACCAATAATTAATAATGTTAATAATAAATAAAAAAATAATATGTATTATTTCATATTACATATTTCATATTATATCTAAAAGTAGAACAATTAAAATAAACCTTTTGAAAATTAAAAATAATATAATTTATTATTATTTATAAATTAATGTTAATTAGAAATATTGTAAATAATATATATATATATATAATTTACAATATTTCTTTTAGATTACATAATAAAAATAATAAAGATCAATTATATAAAAGTAAGATCCAAGTACGGACATAAATCAGATATCGAGCATAGGACGTTCTGAATAGAACATCCGTTTTAATTCCAATAATGGATATCCTATGAATGTCCATTTTATGTCCATGGACATGCGGACCTGAATTGGACTTAAAATGGACGTCCTTGGAACATCCAGTGGTATTTGGGATGATAAGAGAAGAACTACAAAAGGATAGTTTAGAGCGAAGGGCAGGAATGAGAGCTTGGTGATATGAAAAGAAGTTGGAGGAGGGCGGAGGAGGGGAGTTAGCAAGGAGATGCTGGGAAGGGTGGGAAGAGGAAAGGCGTAATTTTTATTTAGGAGAGGAGGGTGGGGAGTGGAGGAGGTAGAGAAGCTGAGAGAGGAAGGTGGAATAAGAGGAGAAGATTTGATGAAAAGAGAAAGAGATAAACAAAGGAGAGAGAGATGGGAAAAAATCAGAGAGTCAAAATATAATAGGTGGTACTGGAGAGTGAAGGGTGAGGGGGTTCCGGAATATTTGAAGAAAAATTGGAGAGGGCGGAGGAGAAAAGATGGCAGAGGGTGGCAAGGTATAGGTTGGGGGAAGCTATTAGAGGGGGAAGGAGGATGGAAGGAGTTGTAGGTTGTATGGGCGGAGGAGACTTGGGAGCATGTATGGGAGGAATGTGTAGACTGGGGGACACAGAAAGGATGGCAAGAGATGGTGGAAGAAATATTAGGAGAAAAGGGGGAGGGAGAGTGGTGGATGAAAAGGTTGAATAGACTTAGAGAGGATAGGAGGGGGGAAGAGGAGGAGGAAGGAAGGGGCGAGAAAGATGAGGAGGAAGAATGCATGTGAATGAATGAATATGAAGGAAAGAGAGTGAATGAAATGAACAGCGGAAGCGGAGATCCACGTGTGAATGAGGATGGATGGTGTGAATGCTCTTTCTCTCTCTCATTGAATGCGAGTGTGTTGTGAGCGGCGAAAGTTAGTTTTAAGTTAGTTATAAGATAAAAGGCTGTAAGCGGAGCGGGGTCTGTTTGTACCCCGCAAGGGAAAAGCAATAAAGTTATTATTAATAATATTTATATAATATTTAATTAATATTTATTTAATATTAATTTAACATTTTAATGAAACGTTTAAAATAATATTTACATAACATTTAATATTTATGTAATATATTTATTTAAACATTAAAAAAAATATTTTTTTAATTTTTATTTAATATTGATTTAATATTTATGTTACAATAATTAATTATTTGAAATAATAACCTAGGACATATGTTTATATAATATTTAATTAATATTTTTTAATATTAATTTGAGATTTTAATAAATTGTTTAAAATAATATTTACGTAACACTTATTTTATGTTTCTGTAATAATTATTTCACATTTAAAAAGTTGTTTAGAATAATATTAAAAAAAATATTTAAATTATGGTTGGAAAGCTTCACTAATTATGTAGCGTAGATCAAAGTGTAAAGAGGAAGTGAATCTATGTAACGAAAGAGTTACAAAAGCGTTTTATTTATTAAATTAACAGAGTATTAGAGATTAAATTATTAAAGTAACAGATTAAATTTTATTTGATAAATAAAACCTCTGAGGCACAGAAACATCGGAACATAAAGAAAGTGGAGATTAAGACAACATTGCATTTATTGAAACAATATGGCATATTAACAATACTCAAAAATTATAAGAAATGACATCTATTTTTTTATTTTTTTACGAACAGAGCGAAAATAGATCTTTTTATATTTCACATACTATTTCGCATGTGTGAAAATCAGTAAAAAATTGTAATACTTTATATTTATTTATAAAAATATAAGTTAACTATACATGTTTCATCCTTCTGACAACATCTATTGAAATAATCTATAACAAATACGTATGCATTAACATCAAGTATTCATGGATCATCACGAAGCATTAGGATGCGTACGATCTTCGAAGTCAAGCAACGTCGGGAGTGGTTGATACTTGGATGGGTGACCGTTTTTTCAGGCGCAGAAATTAAACATGTCCTAACAGATACTGTGGCTGAGTTGAAACATGTATAGACCTAATTTACACCGAGCACTTGGTACGCGTATCAAATAGTAAATAACTAGTGAATGTGTTTAATCATTGGCTGATCAGCTTAAATTCACTACTTGATACGCGTACCAAGTGCTTGGTGTAAACTACCCCTATAACCATTTCTGCTGTGACAAATGTTGGCAACAGATTCTGTTGCCAAAAAGGCGACAAATGAGAAACACATCTTGTCATTGCAAACACTATTAGCAGATATTCAGCAAATATTTAGCAACGTCTGTCATCAGAATATACAACAAAATAATAGTAAACTGCGAGCAGATTTATTGAAAGTATTGATAACAGATTGACGACAAACACCAAAGTGAAAACAATGTCAGCAAATTGCCTGTAGAAATGCAACAACATTTGTGTGTCAAAGTACGCGACAGATTGATACCAGAAATGCAGCAGATCTGTCGAAATGTCAAATTGACAATAAAAAGTGCGGCACCGTCGATAGGCGGCTTACTTTCTCGGGAGTAAAATGCAGTCAACTCGCTACATAAAGACCACTCGCAACGCGACTAAGGTAAGCAAAAATTATCTTCCTTCGCTGCACCTGCGGAGGAGTCCGATGTGACGGAAGACCGCCACATTATACTTTTATCCCCTATAACCATTTCTGCTGTGACAAATGTTGGCAACAGATTCTGTTGCCAAAAAGGCGACAAATGAGAAACACATCTTGTCATTGCAAACACTATTAGCAGATATTCAGCAAATATTTAGCAACGTCTGTCATCAGAATACATGACAAAATAATAATGAACTGCGAGCAGATTTATTGAAAGTATTGATAACAGATTGACGACAAACACCAAAGTGCAAATTGTTTGCACAATGTCAGCAAATTGCCTGTAGAAATGCAACAACATTTGTGTGTCAAAGTACGCGACAGATTGATACCAGAAATGCAGCAGATCTGTCGAAATGTCAAATTGGCAATAAAAAGTGCGGCACCGTCGATAAGCGCCCTTACGGAAAAAACACTAAAAATAACACTTAAAAAGATACTCAAGTTGAGTATAATTTGGGACAAGGGGTAAACACTCAATTCAGTGTAAACACTCAACTTGAGTGTTCGCTTTTTAATTTACTTTTAGACTGTTATTACTCTCAACTTGAATGTTCGCCATCTAATTGATTCTTAATTTTAACGTTAGTCCTAAATTTAAGAATAACACTAAAATTAACACTTAATTAGATGGCAAACATCCAAGTTGAAAGTAATACTCAAATTGATACTCAAAGCCAGTCGAACACTTTAGTTGAATGTTTATTTTAGATATTTGTTTTATGTCCATTTCTACCAATGCAGATTAATTTTAATCTCGGTTAAACTTGCTTTTCTTGCTTTTGTTTTTATTTAACATTTTCTAATCCAATGTTTGAGAGTGCAAACTCAATATTAAGTGTATACCTTCAACCGATAGATGTTGAGTGTACATCCCCAACGTTTCAGTGTTCACACTTTATGTTGGAAGTATACACTCATTTCTTGAGTGTCATATCCAAATGCTGAGAGTATACTTTCAAATATTCAGTATTTAAATCCAAACTTTGGTATGAACACTCAATCATTGGGTGTACACACTCAATGTTCGAGTATAAACACTCAATCTTTAGTGTAAATACTCAAGATTTGAGCGTATACAACTAAATTTGAGAGTAAACTCCCAAAATCGAGTATTAACACTTAATTTTGAGTGTAAACTCTCAAAATTAGAGTGTTTTTTCCGTAAGGGCGGCTTACTTTCTCGGGAGTAAAATGCAGTCAACTCGCTACATAAAGACCACTCGCAGCACGAAGGTAAGCAAAAATTATCTTCTTTTGCTGCGCCTGCGGAAGAGTCCGATGTGGCGGAGGACCGCCACATTATACTTTTATGATACAGAACTGGTAATATTTTTATTTTTTTGGAATGAGATTTAACTACAAAAAAATTTAATGAAATTAATTGCACCTAGAATAGATGATATACCTGCGATATAAATGGAGAAAATAGATAGGTCAATTGATCCTATAGGAAATATTAGATGCTAAGGAGAGGGTTGGGTAAATTATTTAATCTGTTCCTACTCCTGAATTAATAAATCTTCCCAGGAGATTGCTTACATCGATTCTCAAATAAAATTATAACTGTGGTGAAAGAAGAAATGAAAAGATTCGACAAATCTGTCGCCAATCTGTCATCATTTATGAATACAGATCTGTTGCATATTTGGCGTAAATCTGCTGTGAGTTTACGTTGCAACATCTGTTCTTAATTTGCTGCGTGTCATTGTATTGCTAGTGACAGGTCTGCTCTGGTGTTGCACCCAGTTTGATATCAGGATTTGATAACAATTTTTGCTTGCAATTGGGGCGCACTCGAGGACACAGTAGGCCATGGTTTCGGCAACCTGATTCCGCAAGAAATTTTTAGCAGTCTGCTGACAATTTGGCAGCAAATGGTTAGCTGTGTAGTAGATAGTCTTCTTTCCTTTACAAAATTATCGTAGAAATTTATTGAATTGATGAGGTTGATTTTATCAAAATTATTTAATAATGCAATCAATTTTTTGCCTTTGTTGTAAATATGTTTAGTAAACATTTTTATTAAATATTTAAAAAATCATTTACCAAATGTCAAAAAAATATTTTCTTAAATTTTAAAACAAATATTCATTAAATGTTAAAAAAATATTTGTCCAAACATTTAAATAAACGTTTTTCTAATTTTAAAAAGGGAACTTACCCCATTATTTTTAACGTTTTTAGAAATGTTTAAAAAAAATTTTTTTTTTAATAATATTAAAAACATTTTTTAAATATTGTTTTGCTGATTGGGTACGTATAATATATATATGCTACTTTTGTTATATATATATGCATTTATGCTTTATATCGTGTAATACGTTGGGTATTATGTAATTAAGATTAATCCGTTTTTATGTTCTAATATAAAAATATACGCAGGACAGGCAGTTATTGAATGACGCGCTAAAGAAATAACGCAACTTCTAGTGCGGCGCCTATAGCACGAGATTATGAGTGAGTCCTAGATGCGCACAGTAATAAACGGACACAACAGGCTGAGTGAAACGGACACAGACCAAATGCGCACAGTCGCAAACCTATGTGGTGCAGAGAATACTTTGCACACACACACACACACACACACACACACACACACACACACGGGGGGGGGTACAAGGGGGCTTCGCCCCCCCTCCCGCACCCACACCGTCGGTAGAGGTGCCCGAAAAGTTGTCACCCATGTGGTTAGTTTGTTGGTTACTGTGTCCGTTTGGTCTGTGCGCATTTGGTCCGTGTGCATTTGGTCCGTGCGCATTTGGTCCGTGCGCATTTGGTCCGTGCGCATTTGGTCTGTATCCGTTTCACTCAGCCTGCTGTGTCCGTTTATTACTGTGCGCATCTGGAACGCTTTCAAGATTATCATCTCGTTTTGCTAATAATTGAGAATGATAGAACCCATATATTATTATATATGGATGGATTCGGCTTTTAATGCTCTTTAATTTTTGTCCGTACATAATTTTTAAAATGTTAAAAAAGGGCTGGAAATAGAGTAAATTAAAAAGTTTGAAATTTTCGAAAAATCTAAATATAATATTGTAAAAAGTATAAAATGCCAAAAAACTTTTGTATAAAATATTTTTTCATAAACCTTATATTTTTAAAGATATTCGCCAAAAACGAAAAAATGCGTTATATTCGAGGAGTGGTTTCAACCTGGTTCAAACTTGAACGATACCAGATTGTTGAACTGAACGATGCTCCAGGCTACTGTCCAGTGTTCGTTCTCGACCTCGATTTTTGTCACGAAGAGGTATTATAAATTAACAGATTCTTAGTTATTAATTGCCAGAGCCTTTATTCGCTCCTTACAGATTTCTTCGACTCTACATTGACTTACTGACTGACTTCCTGTTGTTTACACGCCACGTTTAAGACGCGACATTAAGCCCGGATCTATAATAGTGTAGTAAGCCTTATGCCATAAGGAATTAACCAATTATATTCGATTATTCTTCTCATATTCGATTATAATTCGTCAATTTCTTATGGCATAAGGCTTACTACACCTATTGTAGATTCGGCCTAATAGTTCAAGACTGTAGGATATGTTTATTGATCTTAATATACATATGTACATGTATGTTACTTGCTACATAATGCGTTACCTCGTGATACTTTTAATATTTTATACACGAGATGTATATGTAATATTACTGTGTTTGCTAGGAATATTATTTAAAGAAACAAAAAATTTTATAAATGAAAAATTTTTCACGATTTTACAAGATTACGTTTTTAATAGCTGTTATGAGTTATATACATGACAAATAAGAATTACAATTTTGTTTTTTTATAGCTCTCAAAATTATGTAACATTTACATCGCGTCTACATAACGATGTTACATAACACTGTTCTTTCTATGCGCTCCTTCAGTTATATATCAGTTATGTGTTGGTTTGCTGGGATAAGAGCTGTAGGCCAATAAGCATCTTATGTATATTAATATGGCGACTTTATGCTGAGAACTGATTGGTTCATCGGTCTTATGCTATGCTTATGCACCCAGTAAACACCTTTCATAGCGGCAATATAACATGGAAGTTACATGTAATGTAACATTGTTATTCTTGTGATATGTAGATGCCATATAACATGGAAATAACCTGTGTTGTAACATTTGTTATACGCAAGTAATATAACTGTTATACATTGTTTTGGCGTTACAGTTATGTAACAAAAATTGAATAATCATAACATAACACGCTGGTATCAATGTTATTACGGAACGATGCGTCGTAGTTGACTCAGAAATCAGACAACACTATAACATCCTGAATAAGAGATCCATTTGATATTTAAAAAAATTATCATGAAGATCATTTTCAAAAATAACGGTTTGTCTACAATTACTGCGCACAAAAAAATGCGCAAAATCTAAATTCATTATGTACTAAACAAAAACAGGATAATAAATGTATTCAATTTTTCTTAGAATATATGATCTATCTAGTTAACCATCTAATTAACCATTTGAACGCTTCAAAGTATTAGTGCTAAATAGATCGCAATTTTCATCAAATTATTAAAGTTATGGAAAAAGATAAATTTAACAATGAAATTAATAAGTAAATAAATTAATGCTATTTATTATTATATTTTGCAAAATTTATTTGCTTTTATAAAAAATAATATAATTGCGTTAGTTTATAACATATAGGTATATCCCTTACGGAAGAAACACTCTAATTTTGAGAGTTTACACTCAAAATTGATTAATACTCGATTTCGGGAGTTTACTCCCAAATTTAGGTGTATACGTTCAAATCTTGAGTATTTACACTAAAGATTGAGTGTTTATACTCGAACATTGAGTGTGTACACCCAATAATTGAGTGTTTATACTAAAGTCTGAATTTAAATACTGAATATTTAAAAGTATACTCTCAACATTTGGATATGACACACAATAAATGAGTGTATACTTCCAACATAAAGTGTGAACATTGAAACGTTGGGATGTACACTGAACATCGGTTGAAGGTATACACTTAATATTGAGTGTGCACTTTTAAACATTGGATTAGAAAATATTAAATAAAAACAAAAGCAAAAAAAGCAAGTTTAACCAAGATTAAAATTAATCTGCATTGGTAGAAATGGACGTAAAACGAATATTTAAAATAAACATTCAACTAGAGTGTTCAGCTGGCTTTTAGTATTAATTTGAGTATTACTTTCAACTTGGATGTTTGCCATCTAATTGAGTGTTAATTTTAGTATTATTCTTAAATTTAGGATTAACATTAAAATTAACACTCAATTAAATGGCGAACATTCAAGTTGAGAGTAATAACAGTCTAAAAGTAAATTAAAAAGCGAACACTCAATTTGAGTATTTTTTTATGTGTTACTTTTAGTGTTTTTTCCGTAAGGGATGTAGACAATAACAAGTACCCATATCGATGAGTCAAATTGGCGTAGCAGGTAGAGTACAAGGTCATCCTAAGGTCGCGGATTTAAAACCTACCAGTAGCAAGTAAAAATAAAAAATAAAATAAAATAATATAATTTAAATTTAATTAATTAATAAAAATTTGTCCTAAATTTAGTATATGTACTGTTGATAAAAATAATTTTAAAAAAATGAAATTTTTTTTTTATTTGTTTTTCTCTAGTTGCAGTTTAAAGATATCCGATTTAAAAAATCTTTTAGATATCAGTTTCATATCTTTCTGTTCTCAAAAAAACGGCGCATTGGTTAACATTCTGACATCATTATGTTATTTTTTAGAAGTCTCCTTTATGTTATCATTTTCAGAAACAGGATATACGTATCATGCGTGAAACGAAACATATGCAACTGTAATGTGACGGTTAGATAACATGTTATATAACATATTATATTGCTGAGTCGAAAATTGTAACTTACATGTAAGTTACGTGTAACATCAGAGTGATGTAACCTGTTATATTCGGTTACATTGCTGTTACATTGCTACTTTATTACTGTGTTCACTGGGCAGCTTATGTCATTTCGTGTGTAATGGCCCTTATACCATAATGTATAACTGATAGGGGCATTTCGAGGTTTTCTGAGGTTTGCGTCGATCCGTTCTGCGCATCTGCCATGTTTTTGGGGGGACCAATCACACAATTTTTGTACATGTGGTAGTGTGAAGTCTGTGAGAGAGGGTTAAGCCTTTGACACACGATACAATTTTTCATACTAAATCGCATACGAGGCATCTTAATACGTGTCCTGATTGGCTCGGATGATTATGTCACCAATCGTAAGCCAATGAGGATACGTAGTAAGACGCCTCGTATGCGATCTAGCATGAAAAATCGTATCGTGTGCCGAAGGCTTTATACTAAGGCACTATAAAAGTGAGTATTCTTAGAGCACTAAAAAAGTAGGTATTTTTACGTCCGCCATTTTTCTTCAAACTAGCAAGTAACTAGCATAATGTTTTACATATATAATACATCGCAATAACCTTTACAGTCTCAAGATCATAAATATCGTGTCTTCGTTTCATTGTCGCATAAAGTTTGGTGTTTCCAAAGATTATTGACGTATATATTGTGACGTGGTAGCTCAGCTGCCACGAGTAGCAGCGTTCCTCCCTCGTCACAGGCTGCGAATTCGCGCCGTACGGGGAAAACAGGCGAGAGGCGAGAGGGGATCTCCATGGGGAACCGCGACAGACCTAGCGAGCATAGTATTAATTTCGTATATTTTTGATTTCTCTGCGCGGCGGCCGTCTTCCGATGGAATGCGGCGAGAGAGCGAGAGAGGAGGAGAGAGAGCGACGACGATGCGGGGAAGGAGGAAGGACGCCACCGGTGCCCGGGAGAGACGAGCACGCGGCCCGCACGGGAGTTCGGCGTGGCCCTGGGAGAGCCACGGCCGGAGCCTAAGGCGGCGGTGCCCGCCGACACCACGACGGGACGTCCCGGAGGGCTGTGGAGGAGCCCGGATGGGACCAAACGCGTCGAGGGAGGTGTCAAGTCCTCTCACGAGGAACGGAGGTCTCCGCGTGCGCTGCCCCGGCTCGGGAGGTGGCCCAGCGGGAGAAAGAAAATTTCGCGGGGGCCTGCGAGGCCCCCGGAAGGATTACGGCGCGCACGTCCCTGCGTACGCAGGACTGCGTGCCTTGCAGCAATTGGGTCGCGGCGCGGAAACAATGCGCATGACTGGACGGGGGGTCGCGGCGTCGATCCGGGATCGACCGCGATCCACCCCGCTTTTGCGTGTGAGCGGTCTGAGGAGGAAGGTCGCGTGTCGTGCCCCGGAGACCAAAGTTATCGGTGTGGCGCGTGCTGGGCCATTGCGAGAGCCAGAGGACGAGCCGAGAGACGAGGGAGGACGCCCTGGACGTTATCGGTGAGGTGGCCAGCCAAGATAACTTAGTGTGAGCGGTTGCCGGCCGGCGAGGTGTTCCCGGGCCCGTTCTGCATCCGTTTTTGTGTTGGTGCGTGACTCGCGTGGACCGCAGGGCGGTCATACGTTCGTGTCAGTAATTGGGGATATATCGGATGCAAGCGGGCGGGACGCCGAAGCGCCGAGCCACGGGGAGAACGATCGTGAGGACGCGTGGGTTCCGTCGGAGATTCCCCTCGACCGTGCACGCCGCAAAGCCCTCGCGCGAGCGAGTATCGCGTCGCGAGTAGCGGGTGGACGGGACTTCCGGTTTCGCGACGGTGTGTAGTGCGGTAGCGGCCGGCGATTATTGTGTGACCCCCGCGAGACACGCGGTCGCGTTCTCTAGTTGCCGGGAGTGTCGGCACGTTCGAACGTCCGAAATTCATGTGCGCGGAAGATCCCATCGTCTGTCCTTGTCGGCCGCGTGGCTACCGCGGGAGTTTCCCGCGTATCGTTCGCGTTTCTGTTTGGTTTGATTCGCGCCGGGGCGCCGCCTTGTCGGAACGCCGCCTGCCGCGCCCCGTGATATTATTGTTTCTGTCTGACTATTTATTCTAATAAAGTTCGTTACTTGTTACGTTCGGAGTCTATTTTTCTGGTGTGTCGTCCGCCACTTCGTGTTACCGCATTCGCCTGCTCCCTTACGATTCACCCCGCCCCTCTACCGTTAGGCAGAGCTGGTCGAGATTGTCGCGCGGGGATCGAGGACACCTCGGCGTAACGATTTTCGCGAATTGACGCGTCGTCGAGCGCGTCTGGCGCCCAACAATTTTCGTGATAACGTGTGGCCGAGATTCGAGCGCGACAAACACGGCATCGGGGGTACCGGTTACCCTATCGGTCTCGCTGCTTTTTGCTCGCGGCTTTCCCGGTCAGGAAAAGTCGTGACAATATATATAAAACATACCTAATTTTTCATGCTAGTTAGAAGAAAAATGGCGGACGTGAGAATACCATAGACCTTATAGATATGGACCGGCAATTGCCTACAGTTTGTGTATAGAAAACGGTGTCCAGAAGAGATGCGAGAGAGAAACAGACTTTTTAGTACTTCTTTCTCTAAAGTTACCGGAAATAACTATCGCGCATGTCAGCGAACATGCATACATATGTATATACATATATATATACACATATTAAGTTAAAACACGTGACTAGATCCGTGACCAATCATTGGATTTCAATGTATAATATGTGCAAGCATGCGCGAAACATATTTCCGAATTCTTTAGAGAGAGAAGTATGGATACGGTTTTGCTTGGCATTGCCAGTCCGTATCTATAAGGTCTATGGAGAATACTCACTTTTATAGTGCCTTAGTATTCTCACGTCCTGCATTTTTCTTCAAACTAGTCAAGTAACTAGCATGATGTTTCATATATATAATACATCGCAATAACTTTTACAGTCTCAAGATCATAAATATCGTGTCTTTGTTTTATTGTCGCATAAAATTTGGCGTTTCCAAACATTATTGACGTATATATTGTGACGTGACAGCCGCAGGCTGTCTGTCACAAGGGCCTCATTGGCCCCTACGCGTTAACATTACGCAGGTCCTGCGTCCTCCCGCTCGGGAGCGGATGCAAAAGCGTGTTGTTTCGTGTTTTTGTGTGTGTGACGTCCCGTGTGTTGTCCGCGTACTAATTGTTAAGATTTTTGCGAGCGCTGCATCGCGAGTGCGGCGGAAATCGGTGGCCACAGTGATCGGTCTTGTAATTTTTTTAGCGTCTTGTCTCGATGAAGAACATTCCCGGAGGTCTCCAAGTGAGCGGACATCGAGGGAATAACGGAGACCCTTTTCAAGTGGGGATCCGCAGGTAATACCGCCCTTGTCTTGCCTACAATTCTCATCACGTAAGAATTCTGATACTGCCGCCAAATCACGCTTTCAGGATCCAGCGAAGGCGCGCGAGACCGATGTTCCGATGGGGCGCCTACGAATCCGATTCCGCGCTAGTCCCGGCGAAGATCACGACAATTTGACATCAGTGAACGCCCTCGTCGAGGAGGAAATAACGCCCCGGTGGCGAAGAAGGCGCCCGGCCAGGAGAAAGGAATCTGTCAGAGGAAAGCGCCAGAAATTCCCGCGCACGGGGCCCAACAGTATCGACTACCGCGCCTGGATCGATCAGCCAGCGACGGCGTGCACGCCGCGCGCTGCGCGAAAATCGATTTTTGGAAAATCAACTAATAAGGGCCCGGAGTATCGGAGGCAAGGCGGGGCGCGTCGCCAAGCGGCCCCCGCGGGATTCCTCACTCGAGCTGTGGACGTTGTATTATCTTGTGCGTGCGATCCAGATCCCGAGCTGAGATATCATGTAAGAGGACGCAGGAGCCGGAAACCTCCCGATCCGGACGAGGCCAAGACGAAGGAGCCGGCTTGGTAAGACGAGCGTCGTAAATTGTAAAGCCACCGATTTCGCGATTGGGCGACTCACGAAAGAGTTACGGATTTATTACGATCTTGTGGTCATTAGATTAGAGTCGCGAATTTATTAGTGTATCGTTGCTTCGCCCGATCGCGCCCGCCCGCGTGAGTTCGTTCCGTGCTGTTCGTTTCGTGTTCTAATTACGTTGCGTGTGCGTCCCGATCCGCAGCCGAGTCAATTGTGATTTCGTCCTATAGTTGTGTCGCGAGTTATTAACCGCGCTGTGAATTGTCGCGCATTTATGATTTATTGTTCGAAGAATTTGGTCTATCGCATCGATATCGCGAATCGTTGTTAATTGCGCTTTCGTCTGATTTCATATTCTTGTCTTGTACTACTTCGTTGGCGAGCTCAGAATAATTATCGCGCATATTACTCGCGGGATCTTGTAACGTGCGGAGGAGCACGAACCCACCGCGTGGACTCGGAGCTACTGTTCGTCCCGATTGCCCTTGACGACATTGTTATCCCATCGGGAGTTTGGCGTCCACCAACGATGCAGGATAAAAAGCGTAGACCCGTCGGAGAATTCCCGCGTACGTAAAATCATTCGTTCATTGATTATGCCGTATTCGCGACATGTAATTTTTTAAGCGATCGTCAGCTTGTAACGCGCGCAGGTCACCATTGCCGCTTAACAGAGCCGTCTAACCCTGTATTATTTACTGTCAAATACATTTGTTAATTTTATTGTTAAATTTATGTTGCTTCAATTGTTCTCTCGCCTTCCCGATTCCATCCACCCGCGCCGAACCTCCTCCTCTGCCATTTTAGGGCTGAGCAGCTGGATATCGGAGCCGCTAACGCTCCGGTCGCCTAACGAGCGCCCGTCTTTTCCGCGATCTTATTAACGTAACGACAATTTGTGATTTGGTGTAAACAGAGTGGTACGCTTAACGTATCTGGCGCCCAACCGAATATTTGTGTAGAAAACCTTGCTGGAAACGGTCGTCCCGACACCCGGGCGGCTAAGGGCCGCGACCAGGGACGGAGACGAAGTTGGCCGTCGCTCGCGAGCATGGTTACAATAGGTTTGTTTTTTATTTCTGCACTGCTGCACTAGTGCAATAAGAGTAGGAAAGCTAAGCCGGTTCTAACTCGGGAGCTCCGAGGGGGGTGCGGGGGATTTCTTGCTGGTAAAAGGGAGGGGAGGCGTCATTTTCTCCCCACCAACGTGACGCCCCCTCCTCCTTTAACAGCATGAGACCCCCGCACCCCTACACTCCCCTCGGAGCTCAGGAGTTTTTGAACCAATCCCCCCCCCAGATTTTTCACGTACTCCATATGTCACTGTATACCATGTTGTACTGGGAATGAAGAGATCTTTTGGAATCAAGCCATCATTAGATTTTTTAATTTTTCTAACGATGAGCCGACTCCAAAAGATTCCCCCTTCCCCAAGATATTAGAAACGTATAGTTTTTAGACTTACATTACGACTTTCGTCGTGTTAGGAGGTATTTTTTTCACGTAATCCATGTCACTTGCGTAATCCATATGTCACTTGTGTGTTGAACTGGGAGCAAAAAGAGCTAATGGACTCTGAGTAATAATAGATTTTTTAATTTTTCTAGTATTAATCAGAGTCCAAAAATCTTCCCCTCCCCTTTCCCGTTTTTGAAATTACCATACAAATGAATTTAATTACGATGATATGGTGGCAAGTCGATCGATGCATAAGAACACCTCGAATCACCAAAGAAAAATATATTTGCATCAATAGCGTAACATGCCATTGCCGATTATATGGCAGTGACGCGAATGTATTTTTCGTTGGTGATGCGAAGTGTGCCCATCCATCAGGCGACTCACCACTTTCACTAACACAGTTGATAAGGCGATGGGCCATGTGATGAATAAAAGTACCTCACCTTCGAAGTCAGAATCATTCATGTCGTAATTGTTTCCCGCAATCAATAGACTGTTATATTTGTGAAAAAATTTTTTCAAGATCTAACGCAAGACCTCAATATTTACCAGTTTTTTACAAATATAACAATATATCGATTAGGAGAAAACAGTTACGACATGAATGATTCGGACTCTGAGTGCAGGGGTGCGAAGTGCAGTCATCCACCATGCGACCGATTGCATGTAATTTTCACAAGCGTAAAAAACTGAATTCGCGGAAACGCCCGTCCCGACGCGGAAATGTCCATCTCGACGGGTGGACGACTCGAGACTGACTGACTGACAATGAGTAAGTACACCTTTCTTATTGTGCGAGATGCTGCGTACGTAGCGGAATCTTTCATCAGTCGGAAGTTATTATTTAGACGTTAGATAAGATAGCGCCAACGCTTCGATCGATACAACTTGTAAATAAGGGATGCGGTCTAGCGTTCTCTCGCGCGCTCTTACTCTCATTTACCGCATATATATTTTTGCACGTTTTTATTCACACCAAGCTCATGATATTAATAAGGGAAGACGTGGGGAGGGGAAGTCATGGGAATAATCTTACTCTTTGCTATCGGTGATAGACAAAATGTGTCGCCATAACAGTTAAAATTTTGTAAATAGAAACGCCGTAATTTTCTGTGTCGGCGTCGACTTATGAGGGGGGACAATGCACGTAGGCCGGTATTCATAGTCAAATCTTATTTCAAGATCGTCTCAAGCAATGTCTTAAGATGCTAATACGGCTCTGTGATTGGTTGATGGCATTTTAAGACGGTACTTAAGATGATCTTAAATATAAGATCCGACTATGAATACCGGCCGTAGTCGTGGAAGAAGATACCTTTTGAGACCTACCGAAGACAAAATAATATAAAAAATCTGAGAAGTGGTGTATAATTCAAAATAAGAAACGTTTGTCACATCGACTGACGTTTTAACTGAATTGTAAATAAGGGATGCGATTCGTGGAAGGGATGCGATTTGCGGTTAAGTATCGATACCTAATAGTTGCTTGTAAAAATAGCGGCTCGCTGTGAAATTGTATAGTTAAAAAACAAAATAACAAAATGCTTCGGTTGAGACAAAGGGAAAAAAGATAAAATATACAAAGATTAGATGTGGGGAGGGGAAAGTCGTTGGAAAAAAATTTTGAAATTCTCTCTACTATCAGCGATAGACGAAATCTATTGTCCAAACGGTTAAAATTTGTAAACAACAATGTTATAATTTTTTGTCGGCTGCTAACTTATGAGACGCGTAGTCATGGGAGAAGATACTCTTGAAATCCATCGAAGACAAAATAATGTGAAAACTTGAGAAGTGGTATAGGATGAAGAAATAAAAGACGTTTGTCCCACCAACACCTCAATTGCTACGAGGGATGCGATTCGCGGTTTAGCACCGATATCCAGCTGTTCGCAGAATTAGGAGCTTTCTTTCAAATTATATATAAACAAAAATGGCGATGCCTATGTTCTGGTTGAGACAAAGGAAGACAAAGGGTTATAGGAAGTATATAAATGGTCAGAAAATGCACGATCGCACAGTCGACTTGAAGTTCAAGATGTGAGAAGTTCATGTGAGCGAATCAGTGTGACGTGAAAAAATGACTTCGAATAAAGTGATGGTGGAACTTGTAGACATTGCGGACGATGATGTCGAAGTGATAGACATTGCAGACGATGATGTCGAAGTGATAAACATTGCGGACGATGATGTCGAAGTGATAGACATTGCGGACGATGATGATGTCGAAATGATAGATATTGCAGACGATGAAAACGAAGTGATAGATATTGTGGATGGTGCAAATAATGTGATAAACATTGCGGATAATCATCCGGAAAACTTTAATGTTGTGGACAATATACAACAAATGGACGATGCCCAGATAATAGACGTTGTGAATGACATTAATTTTGAGGATATAATGGATGAAGAGAGCGTAGCATCGGAAGATAGTAACTACATTAGTGATGATTGCAGCGAGGACAGCGAGGATTATATCGATGTCGTTGAGAAACATTTGACACCTGCGGAAGTGCGTGCCATAACCGCAAGATCGAAACATTGCGGTATATACTTTTATTACACCACGGGTGGTACATATTCAGTATGTGCCGAATGTATTATGCGAATAGCGGACACTGATTTCGGAATAATGCATGCTTTTAGTAAACATATTACTAATGCGTTCGGTAGGCTGGATGGAAAATATTGCTCAAATTGTAGACAGCCCATGTTTGTAATGATTTTCAGTTACTTGTGTCCGGTTTGCACAGTGTAAAGACTTATTAATAATTATTGAAAAAATAGTATTAAAAATGGAACATTTTGAGCGCGAGCTGTTGGACCAAATTGACAGGGTCGCTACCTTGGGCGAGTGTTTCGAGTGGTTGCAGCGGTGCGACGAGTGTATCGAACGACTCGAGGAACATAGCCGCGTCAAGCGCCCTCGACTCAACGTTGGACAAAGACAATCTTTGGTGGCGAGAATCACGCGACTCGCGGGTGAAAAGACGCGACTGCAAAGACGTTTCGTGCACGTCGGTGGTAATTACGCGAGTGACTCGTGCGACAACGCGGACAGACTCGTGTGGCGAGAAATTGACACCGCGTTTGAGAATCGCGTTCTGACAGGAGCGATTATCAATGGGAACTACATTGAACCGCGAAAGTTTTTAGAAGACGCTGATGGTATAGTACTCGAGCGAGTGCGGGACGCTATCGAAAGACACAACTCTGTGAAAGTAAACACCGCATTCAATGGCGTATTTGTAACGGGCGACAAACGCGCCAATAAAAGTATTACCACGAAAAACAGTCATCTCTTTAGAACATCAGACTTGGATGAGTGGTACGAGCGGTGCGTTATCGAGCCCACGTTAGCATCGCTCGAGGAATTCCAAGAACGCGATAGTGGGTGGGCGTTGTTGCGTATACAGAATTTGACTGTAAATGTGAATAAGTACAATTCTATGCGCGCGGGATGTCACGTGACATTACCGCGGGAAATAATAACAAAGCGTGCGGTTGTTAACGTGAAATCGATGGACAATGCTTGCTTTGCGTGGTCTGTGATAGCCGCTCTATATCCCGCAGAAAGAAATTCAGAAAGAGAGTCATCGTACCCTCATTATACAAACGTTCTGAATTTCAATGACATTGAGTTTCCAATCGCGTTAAAAGACATTAAAAAATTCGAGAGACTAAATAATATTTCGGTCAACGTCTACAAGATCCAAAAGGATCAAACTGAAACCTATAAAATTCTCCCGCTAAGACTCTCCAACGACAAGAAGGAGAAGCATGTTAATCTGCTATACGTGCAAGATCTACGCGAAGACAACGTGGGGCATGCATCAAGGATCTGTCTCGTCTAGTGAGCTCACAACTCAGTAAAAAGGAACACAAAAAATATATTTGTGACCGGTGAGTAATAATTTTATAAATGTTGTATTAATTTTTTTATAATAAAAAATAAAAATTTACGCTATTTTTTACAGATGTTTACATTACTTTAGTTCTGTGGAAAAGTTTGATGTCCACAGCGTAGATTGCCAGAAAATGAACGACTGCGCCATCCAATTACCTACTGAAGACGAGAAATGGCTGAGCTTCCGCAACATCAACAATAAGGAGCGTGTGCCGTTTGTCGTCTATGCCGATCTAGAGTGTACATTGGAGAAGATGGAGAAGGAGGATATGGAAATATCGTACCAACAGCATCATCAAGTATTTAGCTTGGGATATTATGTACATTGTTCGTACGATGACACATTATCGGGGTATTGATTTCATCGTGATAAGAATTGTATCGCATGGTTCGCTAAACAACTAGAGAAATTAGCGCATCGTGTAAAATCAATTTTATTTGCTAAGGTCCCCATGGAAACTCTATCGAAAGAGCAATGGGAGGCATATCGTAACGCAAAGCAGTGTCATATTTGTGATAAGCCGTTCGCACCGGATGATACACGAGTGCGAGATCATTGCCATCTCACCGGTCGTTATCGCGGTCCCGCGCATTCGCTTTGTAACTTGTGTTATCAAAATGTGTTGTACATACCAGTAATTTTCCATAATTTATCCGGATACGATTCACATTTTATTATTAGAGAAATAGCCACAACATTTAAAGGGAATATCGATGTGCTTCCCGTTACAAAAGAAAAATATATTTCCTTTACGAAGCATATCATAGGTACCGCCGATGAATTAGACCCAAACAATCACATAAAATTACGATTCATAGATTCATATAAATTTCTCAATTCTAGTCTTGAAAAATTGGCATCATTTCTCGGTAAAGAAAAACTAAAAATTGTACGTAAGGAATTTTCGAATTTATCTAACGAAGAATTCGATTTATTGACTTGTAAAGGCATATTCCCATACGAATATATTGACTGTGTCACAAAATTGAAGGAAACGCGTTTGCCATCGCGCGAATTATTCTTTAGTTCATTGACGGGCGATACCGTGTCCGAGAGCGATTACGCGCACGCCAAGAACGTATGGGATCGATTCTCTATTCGAACACTGGGCGAATACAGCGATTTGTATTTGAAAACAGATGTATTGTTGTTAGCCGACGTTTTTGAAAATTTTCGTGACAAATGTGTCGAAAGTTATGGTCTTGACCCCACACATTACTATACATTACCGGGATTCACGTGGGACGCTATGCTTAAATATACACGCGTCAATTTCGAGTTGCTCACCGACATCGATATGGTAATGTTTATTGAGCGCGGTATACGCGGAGGTCTGAGTCAATGTTCCGGCAGATACGCGCAGGCTAACAACAAGTACATGCAGACGTACGACCCATCGAAACCATCGTCGTACCTCATGTATTTCGATGTAAATAATTTGTACGGATAGGCAATGTGTCAGCCGCTGCCCTATGGAGAATTTCGATGGGTCGAAGACGTCTCAAATTTTAACGTAAATGCGATCGCTGTTGATTCGCCCACAGGGTACATTCTCGAAGTCGATCTGGAGTATCCACAACATCTGCACGATGGACACACTGACCTACCGTTCTGCCCAACGCGCGATAAGCCGCCTGGCAAGCGAGAACGTAAACTTTTAGCGACCTTGCATGATAAGAAGCGGTACGTCATACATTATCGCAACTTGCAGCAATGCACTCGTCATGGTCTCCGTATAACACAGATACACTGTGTATTACAATTCGTTCAATCTACCTGGCTTCGCGATTATATCGAGTTAAACACACAATTTCGTACCCTCGCGAAAAACGATTTTGAGAAAAATTTATATAAATTGATGAATAACGCCGTATTCGGAAAAACTATGGAAAATGTGCGCAATCACGTAGATGTAAAACTTTTGACAAAATGGACAGGACGATACGGTGCGGAGGCAATGATCACTAAACCAAATTTCCATAGTCGCAGTATTTTTGCAGAAAATTTAATTGCAGTCGAACTCCGAAAACTTGAAGTGAAATTCAACAAGCCGATTTATGTAGGTATGTGTATACTAGACATATCGAAAATTTGCTTGTATGAATTTCACCACGAGTACATGCTACCTTTGTACCATGACAAATCTAGAATGATGTACACAGATACTGATAGTCTCGTGTATCACATCGAGTGCGACGACGTATATGAAAATATAAAACGTGATATCGCAAGGTTCGACACGAGCGATTATCCGACTGGTAACGCGTACGGTATGCCTCTTGCGAACAAGAAAGTTCCCGGGCTAATGAAGGACGAAAACAACGGTGCGATAATGACCGAGTTCGACTCAGAGCGAAAATGTACGCGTTAAAAGTGGATGGAAAGAATGACGCTAAAAAGGCAAAGGGTGTAAAGTGTAACGTTGTCGCAAGAACGATAACATTCGACGACTACATGCGGTGTCTGCGAGATGAGATAGAGATGACGCGTCATCAGACGTGTATACGATCTAAATTGCATGAGGTATACACGGTACGTGAAACGAAAATCGCTCTAAGTCCATACGACGACAAGCGGTATCTCGTACCTGATTCGGTAAAGACGTTGCCGTGGGGACATTATCAAATATCTTTATAATATTTTTGTATTGTACAGCCATTTTTTATATTTGCGTTTTTATGTATTTTTATACTTTACATTTATATTTTAATGTTCACGTTTCACATATTTTATAGTTTATATTTATGTGTAACGTTAGAAATGGACGATGGAAGGATAATAAAGATGCTTCATATATGTCACAAAAATTATATATTTTTTATATAATGTATGCACTACACTTTTTATGTTTATAATAAAAAAACAATTTTTTATACTGATTAAATAACATTGTCTTTGTGTATCCACGAATTGTGTGATCCATCGAATCCCAACCACTTGACATAAACCTCGTTTCCTTTCCTGCGCAATACTTTCTCTACCAGAAATACGTCCGGGTGAGTCGCGCGATGCAACTCATGCTCGTAGAACGCTCCAGCGATAGATGTTCCGCGATAATCTTCGAGTAAATAAGTTACGGGGTTGGTACGCTGCACTTTAACGATCTTGAACACCTCGGTTGTCCAATTTGGTGTGTAACCTTTCTCGAAAATTGTCTTGTACTTGCTCACGCGTACAGAGTCGCCTACTTTGAATTTCGCTGGACCAGCAATCTTTATAGTGCTGTATATCGTATCCAAGAGTCTTTCAGCCATCGCAGGAGTTACGTCGACGGGTCGCACACCGATCGTTCGGTGCTTCCGAACGTTGTAATTCGACACGAGACGTGATAACAGGTCAATCCACTTGTAATTACCGTTGAGCGTAAACTGCTTCCACATATCGTTCTTCAGCGTGCGATTAAAGCGTTCGACGACCGACGCCTTCATTACCGAGTACGTGGAATAATGGTTAATGTCATGTTTTTGCAATAGTTTCTGCACGTCGGCGTTGTAAAACTCCTTCCCCATATCGGTTTGTAAATTTTTCGGACGTCTGCCGCTCTCTTGAATTATCTCAGCGATAGCGTCAGCTGTCTCGCTTCCACTTTTGCTCTTGAGCGGTATAGCCCACGCGTACTTGCTCAACACATCGATGACGGTAAGTATGTAGTGGTAACCTTTGTTGAAACGTGAGTACGGAATCATCTCGACGATATCGGCCTGCCACAGATCATCGTATCCTCGAACTATGACGTGTCTCCGCGGAAAATTTTTTCTCGCTGAAGCGTGCAGTTCCTCGACGAGTCGTCGTTTTTCGGAACTGACATTAGATTTCGGTAATTTCATGTTTGATGTATGGGGTGACGTCGATCAACTGATTTGTTTTGACGATACGCAAGTTAATTTATAATAAGGCCTGCCTCGCGAAGTTCTTCGATGATGGACAGCATCTCGTTGTCATGAGCGTTATGACCAACCCGATGCGAGGCTTCGAGCAACCGTAGACGATCCACCAGTTCGTTAGGATCGTCCCAATGCACGTAATCGATCATGTTGTCGTTTAGTGTTATAGCGCGAGGTAATTCCTTTCCGATTGCATCATCGTTTGGTGTCATAGCGCGAGGTAATCCCATTCCGTTCGTAAAATCATATTTTAATAACGATGCAATTATATATTTATATTTGTATCCCTTATTGGCTAATAATCGGCCGTGTGTAACGTAATTACGTTTATGCGCGTTTGTAGCCAACAATATATCTTTGTACTTTCGTTTATCGTTTTCCGTGTAGACTGAATCGTTGGGATATCGTTTAAAGATCAGTTCGTAAAGACCGTGTGTACCAACGTATTTTACATCACCGATAATTATGTGATCACTACTGTTGACGTCGAACGTTTTATTACCCAACATCATACCATCCTTGTCTAAACGAACGCCGTACACGGTATCCATAATTTTCTCTTTTTCACCACGACCGCTGAGAAAATCTCCGATGTACTTTTGACCCAGCGGCCCCAAGTGCTGAGATAACGTTTCTAGACCTTCTGACGTTTGTAATCGATTTCGAATGGTTGTCGCAAACGAATCGTCGGCGGATTCAAAAACAGTCTCGAGAGCCTTATTTAACGGTTTTGGAGCCTCAATCGTTGATTGTACAGCTACCGTACGCGGTGTGGACGTTATCGCTGACGGATTTATCACGTCGTTGGACGTACGCTGCACCGACGGTGACGGTATATTCATTGCATCGTTTGACGTATGCTGCACCGATGGCGACGGTAAATTCATTGCATCGTTTGACATATATCGCATCCATTTGTTCGATTCACTTAATGCATGGTCCACTGAACTGTCTTTTCGTCAAATCTTGAGCGTAAGAAGCGTAAGAGCGTCAAATGAACGTAAGAAGTACGCCACAAATAATCGCGCGTATGGTAGTAGGCAGCATCGCGCCATGCTTGCGCCTCTCTCCGTCATCCCCCATTAGTCGTAACTTGTCATCGTAATTCGTAACGCATATCGCCAACGGCTGTCACACGAATCTCATGTTTTCGGAATCTGATTATATAGTGGAATCGAACGACCTATTTATAGGCGAGTGAGTGCAGCGTATGCTGTATATGAGTATGTGTGCGTGTGTGTGAATGCAGCGTACGGATAGAGAAAGCATAAAGGAAGAAGATAAGCTCATTACGGCGCGTATCAATGGCCGCGCGAAGAAGGAAGATAAGCTCGTCGCAGCGTGTATCAATGGCTGCGCGGGCGTGACGCTATACCCCGCAATGGTTGGGCGTGATCGCTGTGTTTATCAATAGTCGGGCGTGACACAACTTATCACCGTGCGTACTAATCGGCGATCCTGTTGAAGATGACTGCTAAATTAATATAGAATTAATATTTTTACGTTTGTTCACATACTTCTTACATTCATTCACATACTTTTAACGTTCGTTCACGTATTTTCCACGTTCGTTTACGTACTTCTTATGTTCATTTCACGTTCGTTCACGTACTTTCCACGTTCGTTTACGTATTTCTTATGTTCGTTTCACGTTCGTTCACGTACTTTCCACGTTCGTTCACGTACTTCTTACGTTCGTTCACGTACTTTCCACGTTCGTTCACGTACTTTCCACGTTCGTTTCACATACTTTCCACGTTCGTTTACGTACTTCTTACGTTCGTTCACATACTTCTTATGTTCGTTTCACGTTCGTTCATGTACTTTCCACGTTCGTTTACATACTTCTTACGTTTATTTCACGTTCGTTTACATACTTCACACGTTCGTTCCACATTCGTTCACGTACTTCTTACGTTCATTTCACGTTTTAAACATCCTTACGTATATGTATAACCGTTTCATGTTTAACATCTCTCTATATATTTTTTTCTTTATTCAGAACGAAACATGTTGCGATCTGAGGCTATTTATAGGCGTGTAAAATCACGCATCGCTCAGTATCAAACATGTATCTTATACTGTCACACCCCTCCGATATACTCGAATTGAGCGCCGAGCAGTTAGAATTCGTGCCAAAACCTATTTTGCTACGCGTGTGTGGCAACTACATCGAACACGTGTGGGACAGGCTTCCGGAACATATAAGGGCTGATCTAGAGGTTCGAAGCTATCGTCGTTGCTACGAGCATTACAATCAACCGTGGCAGCGGACGCACATCGACGGACCCGCGCCGTTGATCAAAAATTGTGTCGAATGCCGGCTGTCGCAACGGTAAAACGCGGCTGTGGTCAACTGCTGAATCGCGCGATAAACGCTCTTCCTTTCGAATTACATATTCCCGGTTACCAGTTTTGCGGTCCGGGTACTCGGCTGAAAAAGCGATTGGCCAGAGGTGATCAAGGTATAAATCCGCTCGACGCGGCGTGTCGCGAACACGACATTGCGTACTCCCAGAGCAACGAGCTCATCGACAGATACGCGGCGGACAAGATACTCGCGGACAAAGCGCTAAAACGGGTAATCGCGAAAGATTCACCTCTCGGGGAAAGAGCAGCAGCTTGTCTGGGCAGCCATGAAAGCCAAGACGAAGATTGGTATGGGTATGAAGAAGAATTCAACGAAAAAATCGACGAAAAAAAACGCATACTTCAGGCTGCAAAACGAGGTGGTGCATTACCGATTTTACCAATATTGGGTGCACTCGGATCCTTGATTGGTGGAGCGGCTGGTGTGGCAAAGGCGGTGAACGACAACAAAGCCGCGCGACGTCAGCTCGAGGAGTTACAGCGTCACAATCGCGCTATGGAAGGTCACGGCTTATATCTCGCCCCATACAAACGCGGGCGAGGACTGTATCTCGCCCCGTACAAACATGGAAAAGGTGTACAGAAGAAAAAAAAAACGTCGAAGAAACATTAACACTACCCACAGGTGCGACGACGAACGTGCAATTGACGCAACTAGCAAAACGCGCGCGTATTCCATATTTCAGAGGTGTTTTTATGCGTAATGCGTTACCGACGAGTGGTGCGCGTCTAAACGAGAGTGGTATCATAAATTTGGACGATACGACGGGCCCCGGCACTCACTGGGTGGCGTACGCAAAGAGGGGTAACCACGTCGCGTATTTCGATAGTTTCGGCAATCTTCGACCACCTAGAGAACTAGTACGATACTTTGGGGACGGGGTGACAACGATTGAGTATAATCGAACGTCCTATCAAACGTACGATCAGAGCATTTGTGGACAACTCTGCCTGCAGTTTCTTCAACGCGTGTAAATTTAAAAAGCTGAACTAGTACCGCAAAGACTCAGTATTTCACCACCATCATGTCGCTGACGTTTACCCTGAGCGGCAAGAGCAGCGTTCTCGCGGCACACTATTCTCCAGCTATAGATTTGAGCGACGATGATTATGAGCTCGGTCTAACGATTTTTGAAACCTATAACACGATACCAAACGTGAATGCCTCAAACAATACGTTTTACTTTGACAAGGATAACACGGAGATTACGATTCCCGAGGGATCGTACGAACTGCGAGCTATAAACGAATTTTTGAAACGCACAATTTCACGAAAACGTCCGCAACACGATGGAACTCATTCCGGTGACGTTACGCGTGGGGGCAACGATGATGATAATGATGGGGAGTATCCGATAACGCTTCGCGCCAACTACAATACAATGAGATGTGAGATCAAATGCGCCTACAGTATACATTTTGGTAAACCCAACAACATAGGATCGCTGCTAGGATTCTCACCGAAGCGTGGTGTACTGCTACCGCGAAAATGGCACGAATCGGACGTGTCGATCAACATAATGAACGTGAACATTATTCGCGTGGAATGCAACGTGACCGCGGGCGCGTACAGCAACAATAAGAGTGTACACACGATACATGAGTTTTCACCGAGCGTGCCACCAGGATATAAGATATCGGAAAGGCCCACACAAATCATTTATCTGCCAATCATCGTGCGGTGCATTACAGATCTGACAATACGCGCCGTCGATCAGTACGGACGATTGCTTGATTTTCGAGGAGAAGAAATCACCGTCAGACTGCACGTGCGACGACGGTTGCAACAATAACGCGAACGTGAGATGCTCGTGCTAAACACATCGCAGCGCGCGAAAGATAACGTTATCTCCACACCAGTGCCAACATTTCAACAGTCACCCGATACTCTTGCGACAACGTTTAATAATATTCCATCATCCTGTTGTTCCGAGAAAAAGAAGCTCAACGCGTCAAACGTTAAATTTTTACAATCTCTGGGATTCGCGGTGCGAAACGTCTGACTGATAACGATGACTGACATTCTAAACATCGGAGACGAGCCGATCTTCGATGATCGCATCGTCAAGATCGAGACTCATACGTACAATCCGTTTGCCAACACAACGTTCGGGCACAGCGACGAGATACGAATACCCATACACCAACAGGATCTGTACACATTGCCGTTCGAAAGTTTTTTATACATCGAGGGAAAAGTGACAATAAACAAACCAGCCGAGGGATTTTCGGTGGTACTGGGAAATAATTGTGTCGCGTTCATGTTCGATGAGATTCGATACGAACTCGACGGTGTAGAAATTGATCGCAACAGAAATGTTGGAATAACCAGCACACTGAAAAACTATGCAACTGTGTCGTCAGACAAAAACGTGATTCTGAGGAACGCAGGATGGATTTCGGGTTGGGACGTGAATGGATACTTTAATTATTGCGTACCACTCAACATGTTGTTGGGGTTTTGCGAGGATTACAGACGCGTGGTGATCAACGCTCGTCACGAGTTAATTTTAATACGCGCGCGTAATGATAACAACAGTCTAATGGGAAGTTCGGAGTTGGAACCCACGATTGATATATTCAAGATACAATGGCGCATGCCTTACGTACTGCTGAACGAGATACATAAGTTATCGATGCTGCGTACTCTGGAGAGCGGACGGTACCTGAGCATGGCTTTTCGTTCGTGGGATCTGTACGAGTTTCCACTATTGCAGCAAACAACTAAGCATTCGTGGGCCATCAAGACCGCTACTCAGCTTGAGAAGCCACGATATGTTATCTTTGCTCTGCAGACGGGTCGAAAGAACATTGTGTCCGAGGATCCAAGCCGATTCGATCATTGCAAATTGACAAACGTGAAACTGTATCTGAACTCGGAATGTTATCCATACGACGATATGAACTTGGATTTTGATAAAAATAAATGGGCGATTCTGTACGACATGTACGCGCGTTTCTGCAAGGGTTATTATGGATACGAGTATCTCGAGCCGAACCTCACCACTTCAACTTTTCTACTTAACGGTCCATTCGTAATCATCGATTTCTCTCGACAAAATCGATCAAGAGCGCAACCGTGGACGTGCGCATAGAATTTGAATGCAAAGAGAATGTGTCGATGAATACCACCGCGTACTGCCTCATCATACACGACCGCGTGGTTCAGTACAACCCGTTGACAAACGTTGTGCGCAAAATCACCTAACAACGTTGTACATTAAAGGAGAGGGAGATAAGACAATATATAACTCTACGACGCATCGAAGTCAATCACAGTATTCTCAACGACAGCTGTCATGCTTGTACCAACGTTCGTAGACCTGCAAGGTTTCATCGTTGGAGGAAAATTTATCGTTAAGGAATCTGCCTCTCTCAAAGATGGATTTGAACTCACCCACTACTTGTTTACACCCACTTATCCATGGGAATACCTTACCAAGGCAGAATGATGTCAGGTGGCATGGTTGAAAGTGAATCATCATGGAATATCATGGGAGGATGGATTAATTCCACACAGCATGGCTAGGAGTTTGATTACAAAGGCGGTAATGGATACAACTGCAACCGATGATGAAATTCTCGTGTACGTCAAGGGATGTGAGAAACGAGAATGGTTGCATGATTTGCTTCTGGACGAGGCGAGACAGGAAGCTTACGTCGAGAATATCGAGACGCATTACGAAGACATAGAACCTGTAAACAAGTTGGACATTGTGTACACTTTACGATGTCAGAATCATGTGAACAACTGTGCTTTACAAAATGTATTTAAGCTGTTTAATTGGTGGTCTAAGAATAAAAAATATATATCGTATCCATTTTTACATTCTTTTACTCCCTCATATTTCCCTTTTTCCCCATCTCGTTTTATTTATACAATTTTTAACTTAAAACTATACAGGAAAAAATAATTCGAACAATATCATTTTTATACATTTATTTTGTTATATAAAGCATAACGTACAATATGATTCACAACGTAATTAGCTTACAGTTTACAAGACTGGTTTTCTTTACACATTTTACTTGTCATATAAAGCATCATATACAATATTATCGAAAGCGTAAGCAATTAGCTCACACTCTACGAGACATGTTTTATCATATTTTTCGCGTAATAACTTTGCAGCGTCGCTTTGATTAGTAATATGATTTTGACGCAAAATAGTAATAAACTTCTTATATTTATCGCTCACGCTGTACGTATGTTGATCTAATTGATGACATACATAATCAACACAATCTTCAAGTTCATATAGGAACAGTAAGGTTGACGGCTTCATGTACATGCAATTATCATGCAACACCAACTTTATAATATTTTCATCGCGCATTTTTACAAGTTTTATAATCAGATCACAAACTGCAAATCTTAAAGATACTGCACAAATCGTTGTGCAGTCAAAATAAGCTGACCGCACAAATCGTTCAATATCCACCCGTCGATCTATAAACGTTTTCCATGTTGCGTATGGCAAAATTATTTGATTGCCCCTGTTGTCACCAAGCAGTATTTCCACATAAGATATAGGTCCCACGCCGATTGCAATATCCAAGTATTTGTATGCCGTGGCGGTCAAGGCGTATCTCCTACCCAAGATGCGTGGAGTATAACGCGGCTGCGATAATGCTCTGTAAAAAAAATATAGCTCGCTATAGAAAAATATAAGATATTAATACGAAGAAAATTTTAAAAATTATAAAAAATACTTACGGTTTATCATTCGCCTCGTTCTGTTGGATCGGAACGTAATAGTTCATGCTGTACGTTTCGGGAAGCTTTTGAAGTCTGTCTTCCACCGACTGAGGAGCAAACGAGAAGTTTTGCTGTCCGTCTTGTAACACGCGAGTGATGCGGTACCATTGTCAGAACCCTTCTTATATTGTACACCCCTCCACAAATTTTTTAATCCTTTGTCTCAACTGGAACACTTATCACACCCAATAAAATTACAGCGTTGCCGACGTTTATAAAATTACAGCGTTGCCAACGTTTAAATCACGTGATCATCGAGAGCCAATCACGTTATCGCGAAACATGTTGCAACATGTTTAACGCAACGTTGCCCCCCCCCTCTCTAACACCCAAAACAGGGAGGGGGTAAAAAGTAACATTTTTTATATCAATACCCCCTTATAAAAACATATCAAGTTTTCAAAAACATATCAAGTTTTTTCAAAGGCACCGCAAAATAGTTTACGTCTGGTAAGCGGGATATTAGTTTACTTCTGATAAGCGGTTTTTCCCGGAGCCCCGGGTGACGTCACCCCCTCCCCGCCGTAACACCCCCCGCGCCAACACCCCCCCCCCGCACACCCGCACCCCCCTCAGAGCTCCCGAGTTAGAACCGGTCTTGTATTCCTACTAATAAGTTAGAATGAGAAAAAATATATTCGTCTTATTCTAACTTATAGCACCAGTGCAGCAGTGCAGGAATAAAAAACAAGCCTACTATGTACAAAACATACCTAACTTTTCATGCTAGTTACTTGCTAGTTTGAAGAAAAATGGCGGACGTGAGAATACCTACTTTTCTAGTGCTCTAGTTATACCAGGTCCCAAGAAGCCGATGAGTACAGACGTGTCTCACTTATATACCCGAATAAGTCGCTATTAGCGCATTTTTCTTTTGCCTCGCCTATACCTATCTTTTGAACATTTATTTCTCGAACATCCCTATGGTCCATCTTCTTGCCGTATTAATATAATACAGGTTCCTTAAACAATTGATACGTTCCTGGTGGAAAAATTTTTCAGAATTTTTTAGATTTTTCTCAGAATTTCTGATAATTTTTCCGATTTTTTATAAGAATTAGAACGTTTCTCAGAAAAACTTAAATGAAAAATGAAAAATTCTGATTAATTCAGAGAATTTTTGAATGTTTCTAAATATTTCTAAAAAAATTCTGAGAACTGATACATTTTCCAGGTAGCAAGCCCACGTCATTTTGACGTCCCAAAATGGTCATATCTGGTCATATGTCGTTAAAATGACCATTTTTTTACATGGCCTAAAATTGACGTCATGATGTGACGTCATTTCGAAATCATATTTCAGTCATGATCTGACGAATATTTTCCCAGACAGCACGCATCCAAGATCGGGACATAAAGACGTCATTAAGACGTATTTTAGACACGGTCTAAAGTGGTGTCTACAATGAGATTTAAGGCGTAAGGCATAAGTATATTAAATAAGCATATTATATTCAACTTTAAGAGAATTTTAATTAACTTTTTTAAGAAAACATTTAGATATCTTGGAAATGATGTCAAAATGATAACATTTATCAGAGACGTCTACTAAGAGCGGTCTTTGAGATATCTCATTGAAAATGTTATCCTTATGATATCAGCTAAACGATATCAGCTTATTGTCTCATAAAAGATATCACAATGCTGTTCGATTTTTGAGTCGTCCATGCGCGTCGTAGTTGACTCAGAAATCAGACAACACTATGGCTGCGTTCCGGTATTCACTACCAGTACTGAAAATCTATAGTTTACGTCACATATACTGTAGATTTTCAGTACTGACAGTAAATATCGGAACGCAGCCTATAACATCCTGAATGAGAGATATTTAAAAAAATTATCATAAAGATAATGTTTTCAAAAATAACGGTTTGTCTGCAATTACTGCGCACAAAAAATGCACAAAATCTAAATTCATCATGTACTGTACAAAAACAGGAGAATAAATGTACTATAATTTTTCTTAGAATGTATGATCTATATAGTTAACTATCTAATTAACCAGTTGGACGCTTCGAAGTATTAGTGCTAAATAGATCGCAATTTCCATCAAATTATTAAAGTTATGGAAAAAGATAAATTTAACAATGAAATTAATAAGTAAATTAATTAATGTTATTTATTTGTAATGTTTTGCAAAATTTAATTGTTTTTATAAAAAATAATATAATTGCGTCAGTTTATAACATATAGGTATATGTAGACAATAACAAGTACCCATATCGATGAGTCAAATTGGTGTAGTAGGTAGATTACAAGGTCCCGGGTTCAAACCTAGCAGCGGCAAGTAAGAATAAAATAAAAAATAACAATTTAAATTTAATTAATTAATAAAAATGTATCCTAAATTTAGTATATGCTGTTGATAAAAATAGTTTTAAAAAATAAAATTTTTATTTTATTTTATTTTTTTTTTGTAACTGTTGTGTGACGGTTAAATAACATGTAATTATAACATGTTATTTTGCTGAGTCGGAAATTGTAACTTACATGTAAGTTACGTGTAATTTCAGAGTAACGTAACCTGTTATATTCGGTTACACTGCTACTATATTACTGTGTTCACTGGGTGTAGTATTTCTACAAATGAAAATTTCTGAATAATAATAAGATTTTTTCAAAAATAACCAAACAAGAAATCTCAGAATATTTCAAAATTTGTGTATATGAAAATTTTTGAGAAATATCCTAGGTAGCAAAGATAAGTCATTTTGACGTCAAATTTTGTTAATATTCGTATGAATGATCCTATGATCAAAATGCGACCATGACATTTAGGCTGCGTTCCGATATTCACTGCCAGTACTGAAAATCTACAGTTTATTACGTCACATACATTGTAGAATTTCAATACTGGCAGTGAATATCGGAACGCAGCCTTAAATGACGGCACATTGACGTTATTTAATGACGTCTTTATGACGTAATATTTTGGTCCTATTTCTCGCCCTCATTCCGTGACGTTATTATGACGTATTAATTCGATCCTGCTTCTCGGTTAGCAAATATATTAATTTAAATTTTATGCGTTTATTTTTTATTAATTTGTATGAACATAATCCAACATATAAACAAACATAAAAAAATTAATTTTAAAGACTATATATTAATCATCATCAATCTCTATAATATTTAGAATTATCCTAGACAGCACACAATATTTATGATAAATATTTATAAATATTTATAAATATTTTTAAATATTTTTTAATATTTATTTTTAAAAAATGTTATATAAATATTTTATACATATTTTGGTAATTATTCACATATACGGAGCCATTCCCGATTTCAATGTCTTTCACATATGTTATCAGGGACATGATCCTGAGTAACTTTTTCTTATAACTTAATCGGTCATTATTCGTTAAAGAGTTATTAACAAAAGACGTTTGAAAAATATCTATGTAGAATAAAACAATACACATACACGGGTGGGTGCGGAAGGGGAAGGCCGCAAGTCCTGTTATCAAGGTCATCATTTTGAGTAATGTTGTAAAGATTTTAGGCCGCTCGGCATTTATTAAAAAGTTATTAACACGGAAAGTTTTCACAATTATATGTAATTTTTGACGTTGGAATTTTGATTATAATATTTAGACAAGAAATGGATATAAGAACAATACTGAATTTATTAATTTATATTTATTCATTTATATTTTTATTTTTTCTAACTCTAACCCACCAATATTATGTTGCTATTTGGTTAATGTGAAAACATTGGAAACGAACAGCGTGGAAAGTCGCAACCCATGTGGTACAGTACAAACGTGAACATAGTTTAATTAAATACAATTAAAAAATTGAATATTTCAGCTCAGCATTTTTCTTGGTTTCTGCCCTTTTTATTGACTTTCTACACGAAGCAAACCCATTCGGCACTTTCACTGCCGTATTAATAAACTTGAACGTAACCGACGTCCACGCTTGTACTGTACCACATGGGTTTTGCGACTTTCCACGCTGTTCGTTTCCGATGTTTTCACATTAACCAAATAGCGACATAAAATTAGTGGGTTAAAGTTAGGAAAAATTACGGGGAGGGGTGCAGGGGGCTCCGCCCCTCCCCCGCCCACGCGTTTTCTGAGAATAAAATTTCTTTCCACATCAAATTTTGTGTGGAAAGTTTGTGTGACATAGTTATTTTTCAACAAAGTATCATACTTTTGCGTATTTCTGTATACGGTACTCTTACCAACAGAGTGGGTGCAGGAGGAGGAGGTCGAAGGCTCCCTCACTTGCACTCCCCCTGTGTGTGTGTGTGCGTGCGTGCGTGCGTGCGTGCGTGCGTGCGTGCGTGCGTGCGTGCGTGCGTGCGTGCGTGCGTGCGTGCGTGCGTGCGTGCGTGCGTGCGTGCGTGCGTGCGTGCGTGCGTGCGTGCGTGCGTGCGTGCGTGCGTGCGTGCGTGCGTGCGTGCGTGCGTGCGTGCGTGCGTGCGTGCGTGCGTGCGTGCGTGCGTGCGTGCGTGCGTGCGTGCGTGCGTGCGTGCGTGCGTGCGTGCGTGCGTGCGTGCGTGCGTGCGTGCGTGCGTGCGTGCGTGCGTGCGTGCGTGCGTGCGTGCGTGCGTGCGTGCGTTGCGTGCGTGCGTGCGTGCGTGCGTGCGTGCGTGCGTGCGTGCGTGCGTGCGTGCGTGCGTGCGTGCGTGCGTGCGTGCGTGCGTGCGTGCGTGCGTGCGTGCGTGCGTGCGTGCGTGCGTGCGTGCGTGCGTGCGTGCGTGCGTGCGTTGTTCTATTTTACATGAACCCAGATAACCAAGCGAGATTAAGCCCCACACAGCGTACTTTATCCTAAGGATATCCCAAATTATCCGAGACAGACGAAGACGATCCCACGGATATCTCAATGAGTAGCTCCCGGGATATCCTACAAAAATATCTTAAAATATCATAAAATATCTTAAGATATCATATGATGTCCCATTAATATATTTCGATATCCCCCAAAAATATCTTAAAATATTATAAGATATTATAAGATATTCTATAATATCTCACGATATCCTATTACATCCAGATAACATCCCATCATATCTTTTATCTCTACAATTAACAGAGCGTAAATCAAGTGTAAAAGAAAAGTGAATTGTAATGTAACAAAAGAGTGGCAAAAGCGTTAATTAAATCTCTAAGAAATGTAAATTAAAACAGAACATAAAGAAAATACACTTATCGAAATAATGTGGTATATATTAATAATACTAAAAAATTATAAAAAATGACATTAAAAAATTTTTTTGATTTTATACAAACAGAGCAAAAACAAACTTTTTAATAAGTTATTCCACATGCTATTTTGCACGCATATGTAAAAATGAATAAAAAACTAAAACTTTATATTTATTCATAAAAATATAAGTTAACTTTTTATACATATTTCATCCTTCTTATAACATTTATTGTAATGATCTATAACAAATATGTATGCATAGACAAGAAGTGTTCATGGATTATCACGTAGCGTTAGGATGCGTACGGTCTTCGAAGTCAAGCAACGTCGGCGATGGGTTGACACTTGGATGGGTGACCGTTTTTTCAGATATAGAAATTAAACATGCTTTAAGAGGATGCTAAACTGCTCGTCAAACTTGATCGAGATCGATAATGTAGAGTCATTTAAGCACGTTATTAACAAAATTTTGTATGTATTTCTTTCATAGATTTAGAAATCCTTTTCCAGAATTAATTGTGGAGAATTTTTAATTCTGTAAATGCAATAAAAAGTTGTACATTGAAACAAATTGTACAATTCTGACGATAAAACAGATAGGATCCTCTTAAACATCGAAAACTTTTTCTAAGGTTCCTAGGCTCATTCTAAAAGCACAGTTTTGTTCTTTACTGAAATGCCAAGTGCGCTCCATGCTTATTTTATACGTACAAAGTCTAAAACTTTTATACACAGCCAATGTTTTCACGAGTTGACTACAGAAGTCGATAACAAAACTATAATTTTCTAACTTTCTTTCGTTTTTCGTATGAAATTGATCGCAGCGCACCGCGTTATTATCTGTACTTTAATTTTGGAGAAGGATTTTCAATTTCATGCAATCAATAAAAAGATTTTGGTGTCCAAAAATTAATGATAAAACAGAGCAGTTTAGTATCCCCTTAACGGGTACAATTGTGGCTTGGCTGAAACATTTTGTTATAGTCTTCTTCCTCTTACAAGATTACCGTAAAAATAGAATTTTTTATTTTTTGTTCAAGTTTTTTCAATTCTTAGAAACTCTCAAAAATACTTAGAAATATTCAAAAATTTTCTAAATTAATCAAAATTTTTTATTTTTAAAGTTTTTCCGAGAAACGTTTTAATTCTTATAAAAAATCGGAATATTTATCAGAAATCCTGAACAAAATTTTTTTAAATCTGACAAATTTTTTCACTAAGGTATATTATGATATCTCAGGAAATCTTTTGGACATCCTCTGGATATCGTTTGAAATATCTACAGGATGTCAAATCGGTGGACATTTGTGCATCCCTTGGATATCCCTTGGATATTGCAGACGGTCCACGGACATCCAACGATATTGCGATATCCCAAAATGATATCCCAGGGACATCCCTAGGATAAAGTGTGCTGTGTGGGGCATATCAAGCAAATTAATGCACTGCATGTATGTTGTGAACTTGCCCACAATTTGCTGTCATTGTAATTTAACGTGGAACGAAGTTAACATCAGGAGAGCAAATAACCTTCATGAGTTTATAAAATTATAAGTGCATACATTGAGGAATAATAAACTTGTCACATTGACAGCAATTGTGCATGCATGTTGACAACTTGCCGTCAGTTTGTTGAATTCTAATGTAAAATTTTATATGATGTCAGAACAACAAACAGTTTGAGGAAACACCTTGGCTTTAGTTTGATAAAATTAATAGGGAATAAGAGACAGCAAAATAACAACACGTTGCCTTTATTTGGCTATCTGGGAATATTTTTCAAACTTCTTTTGTTAATAACTCTTTAACGAACAATGACCGACGATTAAGTTATAAGAAAAAGTTACTCAAGGTCATGTCCCTGATAACATATGTGAAGGACATTGAAATCGGAGATGGCTCCGTATAGGTGAATAATTACCCACCCAGCTAACCATTTGCTGCCAAATTGTCAGCAAACTGCTAAAAATTTCTTGCGGAATCAGGCTGCCAAAACCATGGCCTACTGTGTCCTCGAGTGCGCCCCAATTGCAAGCAAAAATTGTTATCAAATCTTGATATCAAATTGGGTGCAACACCAGAGCAGATCTGTCACTAGCAATACAATGACAAATTCACGCAGCAAATTGAGAACAGATGTTGCAACGTAAACTCACAGCAGATTTGCGCCAAATATGCAACAGTTCTGTATTCATAAATGATGACAGATTGGCGACAGATTTGTCGAATCTTTTCATTTCTTCTTTCATCACAGTTATAATTTTATTTGAGAATCGATGTAAGCAATCTCCTGGGAAGATTTATTAATTCAGGAGTAGAAACAGATTAAATAATTTACCCAACCCTCTCCTTAACATCTAATATTTTCTATAGAGGGGCCTCAATTGACCTATCTATTTTCTCCCTTTATATTGACGGTATATCATCTATTCTAGGTGCAATTAATTTTATTAAATTTCTTTGTAGTTAAATCTCACTTCAAAAAAATAAAAATACTACCAGTTCTGTATCATAAAAGTATAATGTGGCGGTCCTCCGTCATATCCTCCGCAGGCGCAGCGAAGGAAGATAATTTTTTCTTACCTTAGTCGCTGCGAGTGGTCTTTATGTAGCGAGTTGACTGCATTTTACTCCCGAGAAAGTAAGCCGCCTATTGACGGTGCCGCACTTTTTATTGACAATTTGACATTTCGACAGATCTGCTGCATTTCTGGTATCAATCTGTCGCGTACTTTGACACACAAATGTTGTTGCATTTCTACAAGCAATTTGCTGACATTGTTTGCACTTTGGTGTTTGTCGTCAATCTGTTATCAATACTTTCAATAAATCTGCTCGCAGTTCATTATTATTTTGTCATGTATTCTGATGACAGACGTTGCTAAATATTTGCTGAATATCTGCTAATAGTGTTTGCAATGACAAGATATGTTTCTCATTTGTCGCCTTTTTGGCAACAGAATCTGTTGCCAACATTTGTCACAGCAGAAATGGTTATAGGGGCATATTTTATATATAGTACATAAAGAAAAAAATCGATTCAACATATTATTAAAATATAGACTAAATATTTTATACAATATTTATGGTAAATAAAAAATAAAAATTTGTACAAATATGCTGTAAATATTTATAAATATTTCATAAACATTTTTATAATATTTATGATAAATCTTTATGATCTGATAAATCTAAAATCACAAAAATATTCATAAAATATTTGAATAAATATTTATAAAATATGCAAATAAATATTATAAATATTTTGTAAATATTTTATAAATATTGTGTGCTGTTTGAGATATAATTTAGCTTTATCAAAAGAACATAACAAAAACATATTTTTATAAGTTATTCCACGTGTTATTTTGCATATGTAAAAATCAGTAAAAAAATTGTTGATTTATATTTATTTATAAATATTATTTAACTATACGTTTCATGTTTCTGACATTTGTTAGGCTGATCTATAACAAATATGTATTTATGAACATCAAGTGTTCATGGGTCATCGCGAAGTGCTAGGTTGCGTACGATCTTCGAAGTCAAGCAATGTCGACGGCGATTCAAAGTTGGATGGGTGACCGCAGAAGTTAGGCAATGCCAGATGTGACTATGGTGTAGTGGGGATAACGATGCTTGTTGCAGTGTTGCAATGTTTAGTTGCCAAGTTGAGAAACAACGTAAATTTATATATTTTTTTAAATTATAATTATGTTATAATGTATCATCATGATACTTGGGTCTCGGGCTGTTACAATTAGTACAAAAATTTTTACATACGAAAGTAATACTGTGCATTTATTGATTGGCATGCATCTTTTAGATTCTAAATTATGTACCACTTAATGGCTTAGTTTACATCGTCAAAACCTTAGTACGCGTATTAAGTTTGGTGCGCACCAAAGCCTTAGTACGGGCGCGTTTACATCGAATGTACTAAGCATGTACTGTGAAAAATATAATACAAATTTAATTCATGTTGATGTCTCCTACTAAGACATTTTCACACCGGTTTTTAGATTTTAGCACTGAGGTTATGCTCAATTGCTAAATTCTCTCTAAAATGCGTTTTATGCGTTTACATCGACATTTGTATCACTTGGTGCAAGTTTTGGGCCGCGAGCACCTCGGGTGCTCCGCCGAGCACCGCCGAGCACCGCCGAGCACCCGAGTCGGTCGCGTTCGTACCTCGAGACTCGGGCCGGCTCGGTCGCTCTCGCTACGCCTGCCGCTACTCGGTTATTGAAAAGAGAGAGGCGTCCGTCTCTCTTCCTCCAAGGCTGCCACGAAAGCGTGCGTTCAGCGGCCAGCGATTGAGGATTGACGAAAGGCGCCTATGCTTCCCCCGTCCCCTCGCATGTCCTCCTCTCATCTAAAGCATCGCGATCAACAAGCAGATCAATTGATATCAATCATTGATAGCATTGATAGCAATATTATTCATTATTATTAATTATTAAATTTTTTTCTATTAATGTAATTTATTATCTTATTTAAATTATAATAAATTAATTATAATAAAACCAATTATAAATGTAATTAAGTAATAATAAACATTTTTAATAAATTATTAAATACAACTAAAAATAGAAAGAGCTGACGAGTTAGCAAAAGATCTTTATATCCAAATTCTTTATTCTATATTAGTTAATAGACATTTCGTTATTCAATCATTTTTAATGTATAGTTTCCCCAGATGTCAAATGAAACATAAATTAATTATCTTGTCGGTGGTAACGATAACATTAACTCTTAATTACATTGCAACTTTTTTAAATATTAATACTCAGTTAATCAACAATTATAAATACATACATAAATTCGTGAAATATGTAAAATTAATGTAACGTGATCGTGTCATTCTTAAAATTAATTACAAAGTAAATTAAATAAGAGAAATATGATAGTAGTCCGTAATTTAACAAAATAAGAAAATAATAAAAATACATATATAATAACAAGACTCGTGACAAACTCATCTCCGACAAAGTATTTAGTCACTGTTAAAACTCAATTAAGTCATATCCAACCGACATTTCAGGAATAAATGTGAGACAGAGAAAACTCTTGAATTTGTCACGTATTCTATTATTATGCATGTATATATTTTTATTACTTACTTTGTTAAATTGCGAATTATTTTTATACTTCTCTTGTTTAATTTATTTTGGAATTAATTTCGAGAACATAAACACGTTATATTAATTTTATACATTTCACAAATTTGTGTGTGTATTTATTATTAATTACTGTTGATATTAAAAAAAAATACTATATAGTTTGAATCAGAATTTAACTAATGTTGCTTTATTCTCACCGATAAGATTTTAACTTATTTTTCTTTCGATGTTGGCGTATTTATCACATTTATTTCTTAATTACTAAGTGGCTTCCACGCTACCCATGAGGTGCCACTAATAGCGCGTTAGGTTTTTTTACGTGGACCTTCGCCAGTAGCCCTATTATACCACATTTAATTGTTTCATATTTTTAACACATCTATTATTCATAGATGTGAGGTCTAGCGTTCTAAACCAGTTTTTAATTAATTATTTGACACATCTATTATTCATAGATGTGAGGTCTAGCGTTCTAAACCAGTTTTTAATTAATTATTTGACACATCTATTATTCATAGATGTGAGGTCTAGCGTTCTAAACCAGTTTTTAATTAATTATTTGACACATCTATTATTCATAAATGTGAGGTCTAGCGTTCTAAACCAGTTTTTAATTAATTATTTAACACATCTATTATTTTTAGATGTGAGGTCTAGCGTTCTAGACCTGTTTTTAATTAATTATTTAACACATCTATTAGTTATAGATGTGAGGTCTAGCGTTCTAAACCAGTTTTTAATTAATTATTTGACACATCTATTATTCATAGATGTGAGGTCTAGCGTTCTAAACCAGTTTTTAATTAATTATTTGACACATCTATTATTCATAAATGTGAGGTCTAGCGTTCTAAACCAGTTTTTAATTAATTATTTAACACATCTATTATTTTTAGATGTGAGGTCTAGCGTTCTAGACCTGTTTTTAATTAATTATTTAACACATCTATTAGTTATAGATGTGAGGTCTAGCGTTTTAGACCAAATTTTGAAGCATCATTATTGTTTATTATTAGAAGTGGAAGGATGATGAATTTCATCATCATCATCATTATCATCATCACTACCTGCAGCATATAATGTTAAATGGAATTTTGTTCTCTTAGGACATGTAACATATAATTTATTTGTAGACATTAAAGTTAAATGCTTCTCATTAATTTTTATATCGAGAGCATTTTCTTTTCTCGCTTTCAATGCTGATTTCAAGACACAAGTAGCATTGACTGCTGCAGGCGAAAGTTTATTTCGTTTTTTTGTTTTTAAATCAGGTAGAAAGGAAAAGATTCTCTCTGAGTCGGCATTCGAATTTGGCAGTGATCTAACAGTATTCACAAGAGACTTTAAATTTGGAAATTGGTTACTGCGTTGGAAAATTTTTTTCCACATTTCATCAAAATTTAACATTGTCAAATTATCTTTTTCTGCTTCTGTAAAATCTTGATGTAAAGCAAACCATTCTTTTTTTAATCCATTGTCGTCAAATCCGGTAAAAGTTTGAGCAACAAAAGAAACATCATTAAATGAAGTTTCTCTGTTAGGATCACGTAATGCTGTCTCTACTTCAAAAACTTTCAATTTTGACAAAAATGGGTCGTTTATTGGTAATTTCTTTGAAATGTCTTGAGCAGCAGTAATGTAAAATTGCAAACAGTTTTGTCGAACTGTTGCAACTACATCTACGTGTCCTTGTGCAATTAATTTATCAAGATATTTTTCACATTCAGTTCCTAAATATATTTCATTTAATGATTTGTGATAATCTGTTTTAGAAAATTCAAAATTAATATTTACAGATTTTAAAAACTCTGTTTTTATAAAAGGTTTACAAATCATGATTAGGAACTGAAGTGATTTTGGCTGCAATAGATGTATTCTCGTTTCTATTGCTTGGAAGAATGCATTAAACATATTAAAAAAATTTAAAATATGTTTTAAAAATAACAAATATGCTTTTACATCAAGTTTTTGCATAATATTTAATAAATATTCGCCAGTTTTTATCTTTTCATTTATAATAGTTTCTTGTAAAAAAAGCTTAATAGTATCCCAATATTCCAAAAGTCTGTCAATACACAAATGCCGAGAAAGCCATCGTGTATCGGATAATTTTAAAATTTTGCGGTTTGTTTCCTGAAAACATTCACAAAATTCTTGAAAAATAGCAGATCGCTTGGGACTATTGTTAATAAAAGTTGCTATTTTTTTAATAAATTCCTCGCAATAGTCTGGAATCTTATTGCATGCAGCATGTGCAACTAACGCGGCGGAATGACATGGGCAAGACAATGTTAAAAGATTTTTACAAATGTTTCCAAGCTTTGTTTTAAAAGATGAATTTTTGCCTGTCATTACGGATGCATTATCACATGATAAGGCAACAATGTTTAAAAATGGAATTTGTAATTTATACATAACATTCCTAAATGCCTCAAATAATTTTTCCGCGTTGCTATTTCTTGCATCAATATCGATTAATTTAATCAATTGCGAGCGAACATCTAATGTTTCAGGATCAACATACCGACTATGAAACGTCATCCATTTTTGATTTGTAATATCAGACGTTTCATCAATAAAAATGGTAAATTTATTATTTTGCAGAATGTCAACAACACGATTGGTTTCAACTGGACATAATACGTTTGAAATGATTTTGTTACATTTAGTCCGACTCATGCTCATGGCTTCTAATACTTTAGAATCTTTTCCTATCTCTTGGAAAAATGAGAGAATATCTTTTGCCGTTTGATGAGAAATATTTTTTTCGGCAATAAATGCAGCGTATTTAATTTCTGCTGCTTTCTTTCGCTCATCAAACGACAAAAGCGATTCGTCCGTAATATTAATATCTTCGTCTGTTTCCTTTCTTTCTTTATTTTTATCTGCAGCAATTTTTAAGTGCATTGCGGAATCTGCATGACGATAAATGTGTGACAATCTAGCATCCATGTATTTTTCACAAAATTCACAAAAAAATAATGTTTTATCATGTGATGCTTCACGTAACCATGGTTTAAACAATTCAATATCTAACCATTCTTGTCGAAATTTTTGTTTTGTTTGAGAAGCTTCATTTATATCGTCAATTTTTGTTAAAGAAAATGTAGCTTTTTGCAGATTTTCTTTGTGACACGTAGAATTTGCATGTCTTGAAATACGTGTATTACAAGAAAAATTTTTCTTACATACAGTGCAATGATAAAGATCGTCATTCAACGGTACTTTACGTATCCAAAATTTATATTGAGTGTCGCTAAGCCAAGCTTCCTGAAAACTTCGCTTATCTTTCTTTTCTAAGGGCTCGCACATTTTTATAGACAACAAGAAAGAAATCAAACGAAGAATCAAATAGAAAAAATTAAAAGAAGAATAAATAAGGGAAAAATATATAAAAGTTTCTTACTGATTTCCCAATCAAAACTTTCAGCTTTCTCAATATAACGTTGTTTGTAAAATGCACTTACGTTCAAAACGTTAACACTCAATCGCATAAAAATAATACATTAACACAGTAAAATCAAGTAACAATAAACAAATCGTGATATCGTGCTCTCCGCACACAGTCAAACGACAAACGCGGCTCGCACTCACACAATGAAGAATCAGCCGCGTGGTGCCCGGCGAGCGGCGCGCGGCGAAACATGTGCACGCGATTTTCAATTGTTTACCTAGCTCTGCCGTTTCGCACATTTCGCAAGCAACCGCCATGGACCCCAGTTTGTCCCGTAAGTAATAAATTAATTTACTCTTTTTTCTGCATTATCATAATTTCTTTTATATTATATTTTTTTTATTAACAGAATCGGAATCAGCTTCGATGGAGCATTTGCTGCAGTTGTTGCAGCAGCAGCAACAACAACAACAACAACTGCAGCAGCAACAAGTGGAAGTGCAACGACAGTTGCACTTCCTCTATGAAGAGCTCCAAAAAAAGCAGCAGGAGCAGCCGCCGCAGGAGCAGCCGCTGCAAGAGCAGCCGATGCAGGAGCAGCAGCAGCAGCAGCAGCAGCAGCAGCAGGAGCAGCCGCAGCAGGAGCAGCCGCAGGAGCAACCGCAACAGCAGCAAATATGTAAGTATTTTACATTATTACGTATTAATATTAAAAATTATTTTATTTTAATAATGTATTTATTTATTTTTAGACAGAAAAAGAATAGGGGGCGGTCGCTCAAGGGCCCGTTGGCGAGCGCAGAGGGGGATACCACCTCGCCGACGTGGCGCCCGTGGCGGCCGAGGTGGCGGCCGAGGTGGCGGCCGGGGTGGCGGCCGAGGTGGCGGCCGAGGTGGCGACCGAGGTGGCGGCCGAGGTGGCGGCCGAGGTGGCAGCCGAGGTGGCGGCCGAGGTGGCGGCCCCACTTATATATATCATTATAAACATTACAATATATATTAAAATATAAAAAATATATTAGATTTAAAAAATACGAATTTTTAAAATATATTTTTATATTCCCTTCTTTCTTCTTTTCCTTTTTATGTATGTTTATATATATATGTGTGTGTGTGTGTGTGTGTGTGTGTGTGTGTGTGTGTGTGTGTGTGTGTACAATTAAATAAATAATTAATTAAAAACTGGTTTAGAACGCTAGACCTCACATCTATGAATAATAGATGTGTTAAAAATATGAAACAATTAAATGTGGTATAATAGGGCTACTGGCGAAGGTCCACGTAAAAAAACCTAACGCGCTATTAGTGGCACCTCATGGGTAGCGTGGAAGCCACTTAGTAATTAAGAAATAAATGTGATAAATACGCCAACATCGAAAGAAAAATAAGTTAAAATCTTATCGGTGAGAATAAAGCAACATTAGTTAAATTCTGATTCAAACTATATAGTATTTTTTTTTAATATCAACAGTAATTAATAATAAATACACACACAAATTTGTGAAATGTATAAAATTAATATAACGTGTTTATGTTCTCGAAATTAATTCCAAAATAAATTAAACAAGAGAAGTATAAAAATAATTCGCAATTTAACAAAGTAAGTAATAAAAATATATACATGCATAATAATAGAATACGTGACAAATTCAAGAGTTTTCTCTGTCTCACATTTATTCCTGAAATGTCGGTTGGATATGACTTAATTGAGTTTTAACAGTGACTAAATACTTTGTCGGAGATGAGTTTGTCACGAGTCTTGTTATTATATATGTATTTTTATTATTTTCTTATTTTGTTAAATTACGGACTACTATCATATTTCTCTTATTTAATTTACTTTGTAATTAATTTTAAGAATGACACGATCACGTTACATTAATTTTACATATTTCACGAATTTATGTATGTATTTATAATTGTTGATTAACTGAGTATTAATATTTAAAAAAGTTGCAATGTAATTAAGAGTTAATGTTATCGTTACCACCGACAAGATAATTAATTTATGTTTCATTTGACATCTGGGGAAACTATACATTAAAAATGATTGAATAACGAAATGTCTATTAACTAATATAGAATAAAGAATTTGGATATAAAGATCTTTTGCTAACTCGTCAGCTCTTTCTATTTTTAGTTGTATTTAATAATTTATTAAAAATGTTTATTATTACTTAATTACATTTATAATTGGTTTTATTATAATTAATTTATTATAATTTAAATAAGATAATAAATTACATTAATAGAAAAAAATTTAATAATTAATAATAATGAATAATATTGCTATCAATGCTATCAATGATTGATATCAATTGATCTGCTTGTTGATCGCGATGCTTTAGATGAGAGGAGGACATGCGAGGGGACGGGGGAAGCATAGGCGCCTTTCGTCAATCCTCAATCGCTGGCCGCTGAACGCACGCTTTCGTGGCAGCCTTGGAGGAAGAGAGACGGACGCCTCTCTCTTTTCAATAACCGAGTAGCGGCAGGCGTAGCGAGAGCGACCGAGCCGGCCCGAGTCTCGAGGTACGAACGCGACCGACTCGGGTGCTCGGCGGTGCTCGGCGGTGCTCGGCGGAGCACCCGAGGTGCTCGCGGCCCAAAACTTGCACCAAGTGATACAAATGTCGATGTAAACGCATAAAACGCATTTTAGAGAGAATTTAGCAATTGAGCATAACCTCAGTGCTAAAATCTAAAAACCGGTGTGAAAATGTCTTAGTAGGAGACATCAACATGAATTAAATTTGTATTATATTTTTCACAGTACATGCTTAGTACATTCGATGTAAACGCGCCCGTACTAAGGCTTTGGTGCGCACCAAACTTAATACGCGTACTAAGGTTTTGACGATGTAAACTAAGCCACTAAAATCTGACGTTTAAAGTTGATGGAAAGTCAACTTTTCGTTATGACGGGAAGTCGACTTTTAGTCGACGTTTTTTGGGTCATTCGCCGACTATAAGCCGACTAAAGTCGACTTTCGTCCTTAAAAAAGTCGACTTCAGGCCAAGTTTCGATAAAGTCGACTTAAAGTCGACTTTTTGCTCTTAGGGTTATGCCATAAGGAATTAACCAATTATATTCGATTATTCTTCCCATATTCGATTATAATTGGTCAATTTCTTATGGCATAAAACTTACTACACCTATTGTAGATCCGGGCTAACGCATAACATAAATGCATAAGAAATTCGATTGGTTGAATTTCTTAAGCACTTTTCTTACGGACCAATCAATGGTCAAGTGTGAGTGAATACCAATTATAATCGATTATGTGAAAAATAATCCTATATAATTGGTTAATTCTTTATGATATAAGGCTTACTACACCTATTGTAGATCCGGCCTTAGGCTGGATCTACAATAGGTGTAGTAAACCTTAAGCCATAAGGAGTTAACCAATTATATTCGATTATTCTTCTCACATTCAATTATAATTGGTCAATTTCTTATGGCATAAGGCTTATTACACCTATTGTCTTATGCAAGATCCGTAGAATGTGAGATAGAGATAGAAATAAAGGCTTCTGATTGGCTGATTTTTTTATGCATTATGCATTATGCGCTATACAAAAGTCTGTGCGATGGTCTTTAAATTGCGAGACGCGCGTCCATAAACATGAAATTCAAACTCTGCCAGGACGCGATGAACGTTACCGGCGTACGAATACGGATATACGACGAGGAAAGATGTATCCACGAGCACGATACCATCTGGTCAGATGGGAAGAGTGACCTTGGGACATTGATGCAGAATCTACGGGACGTACAGTTGGAGGTCAATGATTTTTTAACCACACTGATTCAACAGCAAGATGTATCCATCAATGGTGCACATAGTTATCCTGATATTCACGCGTGAATAATTTCCTTTCACGTGATCTACAATTCGATTTTCGCAATTTGCACAGAAACAGTGACTCGCTCGATCGCCTTGGACACCGAATCGGATTCCGTCGAAGAGACAGAGGAAGAAGACGAGGAGGGCGAGACACAAACTAATTCCAAGAAATGCAAGCTGTCAACCTGAGTCTACATTTCGTTCATTAATAGAATAGAATAGATGATTTATTGGTCTTTTTGGTGCTACATTTTATTTATACTTTGCTGCAACTTAACCTAAATGTAACTTAATCATGTCTTTAGTTTGGACCAATGACTTATGTTAATTTTAAACTCGGCTCTTTAGACTTAAATTACGTGGACTTTATATCTTTTTATCATTCTTACAACTGGAAAAATATGGAGAATAAGTTTAATCGAATGTAAAAGTTAAATCTACTTTGGTGCAAATGAGGTTTAACCTAACCTTTCTTCATCTTTTCACTCGCATTCTGTCAATAAATATTGCACCGGCGTTTCGACGGGGCGTTTAAGTGTCGTTTCGTAAATAGGCATTGTCATTTCCATCCACATTGTGTTTCGAAACACGGGTCGTTTTTACATCGGATATTTGCTGTGGCCACGGTGACATTGCTAGAACGCGATAACGCGTTTCCATTGCGCGAGTTGTTGAGTGACCACCAGAACTACGACGGACGTGGACAGCTCGCGTACAACCTGAAGCCGAGGCCACGAAAGCACGACCTGGTAATTTGTTGTTGCATGCGCGTCAGGCGGATTGTTTTTATTCTTGATATGCCATCCGTTTATTAGAACTTATACCGCATTCACATCGAGACTGATGTCCATAACCTAGCGAGATAAAAATTTGCGCAATCTTTTTCCGCTAGCTCGTACAGAACAGATTTCTTGAAAATATTTATAGTATAGTGGAATGTTTTAGGACATTCGTCCTAAGAGTGTTCTTTGTGCTATATATGCATAATGTTATATGAGAATCGTATCCTGGTTCTATTTTTAAGTCTTCTTGCGGTAGATGCTACTAGCTATTAATCTAATTCATTTAACTACAAAAACGTGATGTAAATGAAAGATTGATAGTTGTTTTTGTCCGTAGAAAAATTCCTGGAATGTGTCTCAAGCTTCTGTAAGCAGGATCATAACATTAATTGTTGAATAATCAGTGAAATGATTGTCCAGAGAATATATTAAGATAATAACTTTAAAATAATAAAATAATTTATGTTGCATTGCCAACAAATGAATGATCACATAAGTTCTTAAGCAATTATTAATTTGGTAAATCTTTATTAAAAATAAAAGGACATAACATCTCAACCAAATTTTCTGATTTTTATCAGATGTACAAGTTCATAAAGATTGCATAAATATCAATGCTATTTCACATATCTCAGAATAGTACAATTGCATAATAAGAATATGATATAAGTAAACAGATTTAATTACAATAAAAAATTATCCATTACAAAATTAAAAAATAAAATAAAGGTAAAATATCAAGTATTACCTCAAAATTTGTATTGGAAAGCACACAATATTGTTAGTTGAAAGAGATTGATCGATAAAAATGATAAACAAATATATAAAAAGAAGTGTTAAAGAATTGGGAAATTATTAATACATTAGTAAAGTAATGAAAAATTTAATAATAAAGTGATATTCTTTACGTTAACGATGTCAGGAAAAATTCAAGTTTTATTCTGTGTAAGTGTGGCAATGTTACACTTTCTAAGAAATTAAGATAATAAAAAAGGGAAAAAATAAATTAGATGATTCTAAGTAACCGAACTATGAAATGAACAATTGCGGTTAAGCGTACAAGAACAGAGACTTAGAAACAAGTATAAAAAAACATCAACTTATCATTAAAGGCCTGGACACAGATTTTTTTATAATGCATAAGAAAATACGAGATTCTGATTTATTCTTTTATGCATTAAGGTAAGTGGCCCACTTTATGATCGTTTAAGAGTAGCAAGAATAATTATTCTTTATATATTTGTGAAAGCAGTTTTAAATATAAATATAATTAAAAGTTATATAAATTAGAATTTTCTGCATTAAATATATCTATAATGCAAATAAATTTACAAATTACAATAAAATCATTAAAAAATTGTTTACTCTGTCAGAGTTTCTGACCCTTTGCAAACATCAGTGTCCATACTTTATGATCTCATCACCTAGATTCTGACCTTTTATTTTGTCACAACATTGAAATTATATTTTTACGATTATGAGGGAAACAATATATTTATTATATTTTTTTATTACACACACACACACACACACACACACACACACACACACACACACACACACACACACATATATATACAGTATCCAGAAATTCAAGTATTTAAGTATACTTATTTAAGTTTATTTGAAAATAAAGACAAATATAAATAGTAAGCTGAGCGTTTTATTATTCTAAATAATATATAATTAAATATAGTATTACTAAATGTAAAAAATAGTTTTTAATTAAAAGAGAATACATAACCAGTTTAAATGTTGAAAAATTTATTTTGTGTAACAGTATTTATAAAATAAAGTAAAATATTTCAGTTTATTGTAAAAATTATTAGTTTTAAAAATGTTATAATAATTATATAATTATATAAAATCTCAGTAACAATTGTACTAATACCTAAAAATTATTACATTTTTTAAGCAATATTTACCAAGCATCAGGAGAAGTTTTAAGAAATTGTAAAAGGTAAAGATAGTTGCAATACAAAAAATATAAAAAACTGCAAAAATAAATTTGGCAGTTTGATGGAGTTGTATAATTTTGCACAATTGTTTAAACTTGATTCTTTTTGAATTTGTTACTTTTTACTATAAAATTACATCCTCCAGAAAAATCAATCAAAGCAAGTGGAAAGCTTTCACTTCTCTTTAAAATAATCTCGTATTGATGTATATTTTTTTCACAAAATTACACAGTTAAAGATTAAAAATTCTGCAAAAATTTATTGATTTTATAATATTGTTGTGTATTATTAAAACTTGAGAATATTTCTCAGTATGGTTCAATGAATTGTGTTGTCTAATTTTTCTTTTAGCTTTAACTGTATGATTAATAACAATTTTTTTTAGGCACATAATTTATGGATCAAGAAATAATTTATTCGCAAATTTTGGTAACTTAAAGATTAATAAATAACCTTTTAAAATGTGTGATAAATTTTTAGATACCAATACAATTGTTACTGAGATTTTAGTTAATAAATACACATTAAAAGTTAATAATTTTGAACAAATTCTTTATATAAAAAAAATATAAATAATTGTTATAATACCTTAACTTAATATTTTGCTTTATTTTTAATCACTGTTACACAATAATTCAATTTTTCGGTATTTGCACAAGTTACATATTCTCCTTTAACTAACAAACCATTTGTCATATGCAATTATATTCAGAATAATAAAATGCTTAGCTCACAAATAGCATGTTACTATTTACATTTGTCTTTATGTTAAGATAAACAAAAATGAGTAAGAAACGTGTGCCGCTCTGAATGCCAAATAAGGTTTGTTCTTTCAGTCCAGGATAAACATGTGTGTGCTGCCCTGGCATGGATTTGATTGAGACTTTTACAAAAAGTTGACATTGATGTGAGATTAAATTTTCTCAAGTATTAGGGTACTGTCCCATGGCCTCGGAAAACGGAATCGGAACGAGCGGATCACCAATCACAGGGTTGTTCTGATAGAACCCTTTTACTAATTCCGTCAAAACGGTCCCGTGATTGGTGATCCGCTCGTTCCGATTCAGTTTTCCGAGATCATGGGACAGCACCCTTATATCTGAAAAATAATTTTTATGGAAGTTATGGGGAAAAGAAAAAAAATCGAAAAAAATTTTTTCTTGAAAACGGCTGAACTGATTTTGATAAAAAAACATGGGTTTTAATCCCACAATGTTATAAAAAAATTATGGAATTTTTTTTAAATACGGGTAAAAAAATGGGGTATTATCATCATTTTTTGTAAAAAAAATCTATGATTTCCCGGGTATGACATATTTAAGTTATATGTAGTACTCTTCCGACCATTTTGAAACTTAAATATGTCATACTAGAGAAGTTATAGATCTTATAGTTGTTTTCTACAAAAAAATTATGATAGTACCCCATCTGGATTCCATAGAAAAAAATTCAAAAAGATTTTGATTTTATTTTTGATTTGACAATTTTTTTTGACCCGTATTTTTTGAAAAAAAATTTCGTATTTTTTTTATAACATTGTAGAATTGAAATCTATAACATATATTTTTTAAATCAAAATCGGTTCAGCTGTTTTCAAGAAAACATTTTTTTCGATTTTTTTTTCCAATAATTCCCATAAAAATTATTCTTCAGATACTTTAAGAAATTTAATCTCACATCAATGCCAACTTTTTGTAAAAATCTTAATTAAATTCGTGCGGGGGCAGCACACATACTTATTCTGCTATGCCCTTGGAACTAATTGTAAATAGTACTTTCTCTTCACTAAAATGTTCGGAAGGTGATTAGAAATAAAATGCGTGTGTTTGAGATTTGCAACTAGTTTCGGAAAGTTGTAAAAAAAGGCATAAAAATGCGAAAGGGTTTTTTGCATGTGCAACAAAACGTAAACATTTTACAAAAAAAGTTTTAACTAAAGAAATGTAAGTTTTGATAAGACCTACAAAATGAGCCGCGACAAGTTAAAATCGGTTTACGCGTTTAGTTGCAAAAAAATTAAAACCGTCTTCAGTCCTGCATTTGCACACGGTGCTTTTGGACACGATATTTTGCGCACTGTTTATTTGCACACTGTTTAGTTGGACACGAAAAGAAACGGACACATACCACGCGCGAGCGCACACACACACACGGAGGGTGCAAGGGAGGTCTTTGGCTTCATTTCGCACACGGCATAGTTATTTCTTACTATGTGAGAACTAGTGAACGGTGTGCAAATGAACGATGCGCAAAATACCGTGTCCAAAAGCACCGTGTGCAAATGCATCGTGTCCGTTTGAACCGTGTGCAAGTGCATCGCTCCTATCATAAGCGCATTGTACAGGTTTAAAATGTTAATCTTGTCTGATTTTAATATTACAAAATAAATTGTAAGCCACACCTTACCTTGTCACGCGCATGCGCGTCCCTGGCTATCGATGATTGGGTGCCGTCGCGACACTAGCGCTTTAGTTTGCGCACTATGCGGTGATTGGTTGTCGTTGCGACATTAACGCTTTAGTTAGCGCACTCTCTACGATTGGTCGCCGTCGCGATCAATAGGCTCGCGAGTCGACGCGATAGAGGAAGTAAGAAAATATGTGCGTAGAAACAGTTGCGAGAGAGAGTCAGTCGGGTTCGCGAGTTTTAGTAACGATGATTGTCGTTCTCTTTGTAGAAGACCAAATACAGCGAAAGTATATGTCTGCCGCGAAGTGTTTTTTTATCAAACCTTTTTCCAGCCTTGCTCGAACATTCCAGACATCCTATTCTCTAACCTTCCGGTTTCAAGCAGAAAGCTTACAAAATGAAAAACTGATTTTAAAAACTATATTTTGATCGAATATTTCTTGCGTTTTTTCTTTTTTTATTTTTTTAAATGTAGTTAAACAAGTTTAAGAAGTAATCAATTCAATCATTTTGACACAATTTTAATAAATACGGCAGTTACTTTATACTTGTTTTTGTTATGTTTTTCTTTAAAAAATTTTAATGCACTACTAACATTTCTGTTATATAAATTGGTTGCTTTACCAACTTTTATTTTATTGACATTAGTAATAATAACAGTGTATTTATTCTTGGTGCTAGATTAGATTAATTTAATTTAGAGGGTGGGACCAGTTCGGCCCCTAAGGTTCTTTAGATTTATTATTACATCCCTCTCTGTATTTTAGATCTAGGTTGTTAAACCTAACCTCTTTTCGGATGTCAGGTATAGTAGGTTCCCTAGTCTAACTTTTCTAAGATTCCACGAACACCCGCCCCCAGATTAGGTATTTTTTACAAGCCAGAGCAGCAGCCTGAGCACGTTCCATCTAAATAGATGGTCTTTGTTCATCAGCTTCCTGATGTTAGCTTTACCAGTGGCAAAGAGATGCTCGATTGCCTGTTTCAGGATGCCTCTTTTTGAGATCTCTTTGGCCATGCAACCCACTTCGTTGTCTTTTATGCCTTATCATCTCGTTTGATGTGCCTAGCCTATCGAGTGCCGTTATACAAGTGAGGCTCGATTGCGCACATAAACGATCGGACACAGTAGTATTTCCCGATTGGACACGAATTTAATGGACACGGTCTCAATTGCACACCGTCCCGATTGGACACAGACTCTATTGGACACAACAGCGATCGGACACATAACATTTGAATTGGACACCGAATCAATTGCACATAGATCCGATTGCACACGAACCCGATTGCTCATTGACCCGTTTGCACGCGAACTTGATTGCATACGACCCGTTTGCACACGGACTCGATTGCGCACCGACCCGTTTGCAAACGGACCCGATTGCACACGATACGATTCCGCATCGCAGAATAATGCAAAAACAAAGCACAGAAAATTTATCATAAATTTTCATAAATATTTTACAAATTTATTTTTAAAAAATATTTTTTAAATATTTTTTAAATATTTGTTACGGGCCGGATTTCTCCATCCGACCTCGTAAAAACCAATATATGTAAACCGCGATTAAGCATTTGGCGAAATATAAAATGTAGCAAAGAAAAGATCGTGCAACGCCGGGCGCGACAGTGAGGAAAAGAACGCAACGACCCAATTTAGAGCCGGATAATCGGAACTCGGACGCAGCAGCCTTGTCGAGTAGCAGGAACGCTGATTGGCAAGGTCCCACTGATTGCATCGTAACCCAGAAGAAAGGGAATAAAAAGAGAAAGCCCAACGCCAAGTCAGGTTCAGTCATAATCAATCTGTCGCGTTATTCTATCACGTAACACTGTTGTAAATAATCTATCGAGTGAAATTAAGTAGTGAAATAAAGTGTACATATCATCTACATCGAGAGTGCCTTATTTAAACCCCAGTCCCTGGAAGCGCGCTCTCAAGCAAGCAGAGTGCAGCCAATAATAAGAGACCAACGGTGCGAAGGTCCTCCATCCTTTTCCTTCTCTCTCTTTCTACCTCTCTCATCCATCCCTCTCCTCCTCCATCGTCCGCTAATATCCTTCCCACCTCATATTGCCAACTTCCCTCTCCCCTCTCTCTCCAAGTTCTGCACCTCTCCCACATATGCTCCCATGTCTCCTCCCCTTCGCATAATCTGCATAATTTCTTTTCATCCTCTTCCCAGTATCTACCTTCTCTTGTTTCATTTCGCAACCTAAACCCAGCTACTCTTTTCCATCTATTTTCCCCCCATCCCTTCTTTAAGTATTCCGGGATACCTTCTCCTTTTACCCATTTATAGTACCTATTAAATTTCCCGTTTCGTATTTTTTCCCACCTTTCCTCTTTTTGCATCCTACTTTCTTTTTCTTCCCAATTCATTGTCCCCCTTCCTACCTCCTCCTTCGTCTCCTTCCAATTTCTTAGTGCTATTCCTTTATCTTCAAAGAATCTCTCTCTCCATCTCCCACTCTGATAGTCCTTTCTCCTTTAGTGCCCTTTCCTTTATTTCTTCTAAACATCTAGCTAAAACGCAACCTCCTAATGCTCTCTCCTCATACCTACATGCCCTTTTTCCCGCCTCTCTCCTCATTTTTTCTCTCTGAAGTTTTTCTCTTATCAAATATCCCAGTGTTCTTCCCTCCACTCCTAACACCCATCTCAGATATCTTTCCTGTAGCCCCACATAGAAATTGGCATCCAGTGGATGTCCAATGGACGTCCATTAAACCTCCATAGATCCATGGGACGTTATGTCCATGGTGGAAGTCAGATGGACGTCCATTAGAGGTCTAGTAAACTTCCTTAGCTCCATTGGAGGTTTACCTCCATGGTGGAAGTTAGCTAGACGTCCATTAGGGATCCAGTAAACTTCCATGGCTCCATTGAAGGTTTACCTCCATGGCGGAAGTTAGACAGACGTCCATTAAAGATCCAGTAAACGTCCATGGCTCCATTGGAGGTTTACCTCCATGGTGGAAGTTAGATAGACATCCATTAGGGATCCATTAAACATCCATAGCTCCATTGGATGTTTTCTTCCATAGTGGAAGTTAGATGGACGTCTATTAGGGATCCACTAAACTTCCATAGCTCTATGGAACATTATATCCATGATGGAAGTTAGACAGACGTCCATTAAGGATCCATTAAACTTCCATAGCTGTATGGAACATTTATTTTTATGGTAAAAGTTACCCAGACAACACGCTTGTCAGAATGAAAACTTTAAGAGAACTTTTTTAAGAAAACATTTAGATATCTTGGAAATGATGTCCAAAAATAACATTTATCAGAGACGTCTACTAAGAGAGGTCTTTGAGATATCTCATAGAAGAATTTCATTTAAGTTTCTTGAGAATGTTATCCTTATGATATCACAGCTAACTGATATCAGCTTAATATCTCATAAAAGATATCACAACGCTGTCCGATTTTTGAGCCGTCCATGCGCGTCGTAGTTGACTCAGAAATCAGATAACACTATAACAGTGGATGCTGATCCGAATCTATTTTTTCACCTATCTCTAATTTTGTCACTTCCACTATCTCTTCATCTCCTAACGCGTAATCTATTACCGATTTTCTTACGTGCTTCTGTGTACGTCCATTCCCCTTCCTTATCCCCTTCTATACTCCCATTCATAATAAACCATCCTCTTTATAAATTCTAATAATATCTCCCCTTCTTTATTTATTTTACTATCCTTCGACCTCCTGCTATCCCACACTTCCCCCTCCTCACCCCATTTCTATCTCCCTCCTTCTCCTGTTCTAGCATTTAAGTCTCCTATTACCGTCTTTACCCCTTCTTCTCTTTCATCCATCCATCTCTTAATTACTTCCAGTTTCTTTTCCATGTCCCTATTAATATAAACCCCTACTATTTTCAGGACCTCTTTACCCAACCTGTCTCCCCAGTTCTTTTTCTCTACCCATGTTTTTATCAATACCATAACATCCCACTTCTCTAAACCTTTCCAAAAATCATAATTTTTATTTTTTAATCCTGCTACATTCCAAAATGCCACGCTTATATCATTCCTAGCTTTGTATTCCTCTCTCCCCTTTTCCCATCTCTCCACCCCTCCTCTCCGCCTTCCCCCAACTTTTTCTACCTTTACTCCTCTTATTCCCCCCGTCTTACTTCTACCTTCATTTCTTCCATTTCTATTCGCTTTTCTTTCTCTCCCTCTCTATTCCATCTCCTCCCTTCTCCATCCCTTAGTTCTCTACTTCTCTCGTCCCATACCCCGTCTATCCCTAGTTTTCCTGTCCTACTCTCACTTTTTTACCTGTAATTTCTAATTCTCTTGCTATTCTCTTTATCTTCCACCTAACTCTTCTCTCCTTCCACGTAAGATCATTACTCCCTCTATCTCTTCTTTTCTGTTTTCCCCCCCTCCCTTAATCCTTTATCACTATGTTTCTTCTCTTTTCTCCTCTCTCCCTCATCTCATATCTTCTTTCTAGATTCCATACATTCTAGACTCTCTTCCCATTCTCCCCTTTCTTCTACACCTCTGTTTATCATCTCTCCCCCTCCCCCTCCCCTCTTTCCCTTCTACCGCCTCCATTCCACTCCTTAATCCCTCTATTTTTCGTTCCAGTTTTTTTTATCCTAACCCCCATTTTTTCCTTTTTCTTCTTCCATTCTTCTATTTTCTTAAACTCCTTTTATTTTTTCTAACTCTAATCATTTTTTTCTGCTCTCTTGCTACTTCTCTAATTTCTTTACTTACATTTTTTAATCTTTCTCCTAATTCTCTCCTCATCTCATTTATCATCATCTCCCAGTCTTCTTCCTTCCCCTCCGGTGATCTCGCCATTTTCCCATTCCTTTTGAAAATATCCACTAACCCCGCTTCTTTCTCTCCTAATAGCTCTCTTTCTCTTCGCACGCTCCTCTATACTATCTCCTATGCTGTCGCACCTCACTCTATGGGCTGCCCCCACCGCTCATCTCAATCTTGCCTACTTTATGCCTGTTCTCTACCTTCTCGCTTGCCGCCTCTCTATCCCACTGTATACTTCCTGCCCCTTCTCGATTCCCGCTCGCCTAAATGTCTCTCTCCCCTCCCGACAATCTAACCTCTATTTCTGTCTACACTATTCTCACTTCCCTTCCCCTTATTCCTAAATTCTTTTTATTCCCTTCATTCACAGTCCTTTACTAGCTATTTCTACTTATTCTCCCATACTTATTCTTCCTTTTTTTCACTCAAAATCACACTCAGTATCTCTCACTCTTACAATATCTTAACAAACTTATCTCCTATCCGACCGGAAACAGAAGTCCTATTATTAACAATATATAAAATATATTTTTAAACTGGAAAATATTTATGGTATATGAACTCGAAATATTTTTTATATTTTTTGATAATAATAGCATAAATATTTTTTTTTAATATTTTTATAAATATTTATCATAATTTTTTTATATTCTGGCAAACTTAGACAAAAATATGTACAAAATATTTATCATAAATATTTTTTCTTATAAATATTTTATAGTCGCAAACCCATGTGGTGCAGAAAATGCTTTGCACACACACACGCACGCACACGCACACACACACACACACACGAGTGCAAGGGGGGCTTCGTCCCCCCTCCCGAACCTACCCCGTTCAAGTCGCTAACCCATGTACTATCAGCAATGCGGAATCGTATTGTGTGCAAATGGATCGGTACGCAATCGAGTCCGTGTGCAATCGGATCCGTGTGCAATTGATTCGGTGTCCAATTCGAATGTTATGTGTCCGATCTTTGTTGTGTCCGATCGGGACGATGTGCAATCGGGACTGTGTCTGATTGGGAAATACTACTGTGTCCAATTGCTTATGTGCGCAATCGGAACAGTCCCCGTCATACAGTCCCAGACTACTGAAGATTCAAGACGTTGAACAGTGCAGGGTCTAGCCAGCGCTGATATGGCTGTTCTGTTATCTATAGATAATGATTTTATTATTGGCTATAACCCTGGCTGCAAGAAGCTCGGCGCATCGTTGTATCGCCACTACTTCTGCTTGAAATACCGTAGCTAGGCTACTCAGGGAGATGCTCTTTCTGTGGTTTTCGCTTAGCCCGTATACTTTCGCTCTAAAGCAATCGTTCTGCCCGAACTATCTGTAACCAATAGCTTGTATTGGGATTTGTAGTCAGTCCTGGTTTTGGTCAGTCTTTTTTGGAACAAGTGTTTTGCCTTAGGTAATTTCCCTGTAGGCTTTTCAACAGGTTCCTTGCCTTCACCTTTTCTATCCTAGGTCACGACAGCGGCATAAGTAATTCTGGGTAATAATCCCGCTTTGTATAGTCACAAGGCAATCCTGGGTTTAAAGCCTCAGGATCTGCTCATGACTCTTTACACGCCCACATGGAGAATTTTTTTTTCTTTTTTAAGAGATTCTTTTTCCAACTTAGTTTCGAGTCGATTAAGAAGTATTTGACCGTACTTGCGTACTCCAAATCCTTTTCCAATAGGCTTAATGGTTTTATTGATTTTGGTTTTTATTTCCTGGTAAAGACAATTATCTTAGTATTGAAAAGGTTTACTTCCAAACTGTTCTTTTTACATCAGGTCTCTGTAATTCTCAGGGCTCTTTACATGCGCTCAACCGTCGAGCTTAGAACGGTAGTGGGTGTATAGCAGGCAGTGCTTCAGGAATCGGCCCGAGATGTGCAATTAATTCCGAGCACTACCTTACAGCATCGCTTATAAGGGACGTCTCCGAATCCAATTCTCTTGTATTATTGTATCTTTTTGGGGTCCTTTGGAGTTATTTATTGAGGTCCGCTCTGAAGTTTTCCCAATTTGTATGTCTAGGACTTCTAACCCAGATTTCTTTGATGTCGATCTGTCTCAGGTTGTAGTGGATTTGTCTGGATCTGACCCTGAGGGTTTATTTGAGACTCTCCAGCTTCTCACCAGATCCATCAACTTCCTCGAACAGAGTGATGTCTATTACCTCCTGTCTTCTTGAGTTCATGAAGGTAGGTTCTTTGTCTCTGTTTAAGATGTGCAGCCCGCCGCCCATTATAAATTCGAGAAGGTTTTTGCCCCTTGAGTTGTTGTCTGTGCTATCCCACACCAAATGGTGGGAGTTGGCATTGTAACCCAAGAGTAGTCTTTGTTTACAAAGGTGACAAGTTGCCTTACCTCGTTCTGCGGTGTTGGCTCGGTCGAGTCGTAGGGCATGTAGACAGAACCACATCCACGACCAAATCCAGGTCCCCGCCGTTCTGTCTTTTGATGTTCAGCGAGATGGCCGTGAGGTCTCTATTGCTGAACTATGTTAGTAGAGAAGCTTCCACTCCGCTTACAACACAGATCTTGAGTTTGCCCTTGTCGTTGGTGTAGTAGATTCTGTCACAGCTGCTTAGTCCTTTGATTTTATTCCTGCACAACCATGGTTCTTGGATTAGCGCAATTATTTTTGGCTGCTTTTTTGTCTGGATCTCAGCCATTCTCCTGGCTAGAATCGCCGAGGCGTTTTTGCTATGATGCAAGTTAATTTGTATAAAGTGAATCTTGGAGCCCGTCATTTTTAAACAGGCCCTGGCTCATCACTTTTCTTTTTAACCTCCCTGCGCTCTTCGCCAACCAACTTTACAATTGCTTGGCCGAGCCCGAGAAAGATTTGAAACTGAGGGCTTCAAGTGCCCTTAGTGTCTCCTTTTTTATAAGGGCAACAAAATGGGTGCTTTTAGTACCCCTTTTTCGCTGCTCCTTACGACTACCCAGTCGCTTCTTACTCCCGGGTTTTGCCTGTCGATGAGATTGATGATCTTATTGATAGATTTTTTACGGAATTGTCTACATGCTCCACGACTCAACAATGGCGTTTGGGCAACTTATCGATCCGCAGCTCCGCTTGTATGTAGCCCTCGGCACGACGCAAAAGGAGCTGCTTATACCTTGTCTTGGGGGTTTCTCTTAGCTGGTTGCCCCCAAGTACATCCTTGAGCGGGTGTCCTCCATGCAGTCATTGCTTTTCTACCGTGTCAAGGTAGGAACTCATGTGACGGGTTTTTGGTGCAAATGTTTTTGAATGTGAAATTTTTTTGCTCAGTTACTATTCCAATAAAACAGTTACGTGACATCTACGTGGAATCTATGTAATTTACATGAATTACGGAGCATGTGTGGATGCAAATTTTTCCACAAGTTATCTACGTGGATGCAATGTTCTTTTTTTATCACCGCATCGAATTTTATCGCTGCAGCAACTCTCCAAATCCCTTATATAGTGATTTTCAGTAAATTTGATTGACTTTAAACATTTTTGATCGCCATATTTGATCCGCTATTTTGAATTTGACATGTCTGATAACAGAATCGCGATCACCGACCCAAAAAACCTTTAAAAACTAATTTTGATAATAAAGTGATTGAAAGAAATATTTACATACAAAAAAATCGAAGATTTGTAGATTTTTCCTTTTCTAATCGCCATATTGGATTTCGCCATCTTGAATTTAAATATACTCATACATACATTTGAAAGTTTATGGTCTATGGTCGCAAGATTTTTATTTCTCAGAGATATTTTTATATGTTTTCTATATGTAAATATTGATTGAAAAGATCAGTTTTTTGCAAATAAATTAACATAATAAATTAATTTGATCTTGTTGTCAACCAAACTGGCAAACATTTTATTGTTACATTTTATTGGTAAATTTAATAATAAAGTTTTTGCCAGTTTGATTGACAACAAGATCAAATTTATTTATTATTTACACTGGTGACAAGAAGCTTGAGATTAACCTTATAAATTAACATAACTTGTCCAGATCGCATTTTGAACAAATTCTGATGATGGATATTGAAAGTTCAGGAAATTTTACATAAGAAAAAGTTGGTTTAAAATTTTTTGAGGACTAGATTCATAGTATGAAAACGCTGAAAAGAGTCACAGAAAATTGTCCGCTTGGAACTTATTAAGTTAAAATAAATTAAAAATTAATTTGTAAAAGCTTTATTTATTAATTAGATTATTGTAATTTTTAAAAATTAGGTTACCCTAAATAACAAATCAAGTTTAATATGAATCATCTTTCTAATAAATTTTATATTTTATTTATAAATTAAGTTTATTTGAGATAACAAAAAAATATTGTTTTTATAAAAGAAAATATTTTTATAATTATTAAAAAGCTATTAAAATTAATTCATTTGAAATTATCTAAGTTAAGTTAGAAGACAATAACTTTTTAACTTTAATATTTAACTTTTAAACTTTTTAACTAGTTACTCCAATCCTGATAATGTTTTTAATCAAACGATTTACCTAATTTATCGGGAATTGTAGCGTAGCCTATAATATATTTAGTGCTGAGATCTATCTGTTTACCTGGTATTATACTCATTTTATCAACACAAATCGTACAATCTATTTATCGTTCATCTAGAAAACTCAATACCTTCTCCCTTAGTAAGCCAAAAACATCATAAAAGATTTCATTTTCAAAAGTAATGTATTCCAAACGTCTATGCAGAGTACGAGTTGAAGACAAAGAAATAGATTAAGATAATAATTCCTCATACCTATCATCTCCACATGCATGCTTCAACCGTAGTGTTTTTTTTTTAATAGTTTTGTCTGTCCATTGACATACAAAATAAGTACGACGTCCTTTGCGATATTTAGTTTCAAGATACTTTATCTGATTTTTATGAAATACTTGTTGCAACAAACCCTGTGCTAGAAAAGACGTCCGTCTCTCTAGGCAACTTATTAAAATTCTTTAATTGTCGTACACACTGTACAAGAATTCTATTCTATTATCTTCGCCTCCGTCCCTGGTCGCGGCCCTGAGCCGCCCGGGTGTCGGGGCGACTGTCTTCTCGTAATATCTTCGATGCAATACGTAGTTGGGCGCCAGGTACGTTAAGCGTACCACTCTGTCTACGCCAAATCACAAATTAGCGTTACGCTAGTGAGATCGCGGAAAAGACGGGTGCTCGTTAGGCGACCGGAGCGTTAGCGGCTCCGATAGCCAGCTACTCAGCCCTAAAATGGCAGAGGGGGAGGTTCGGTGCGGGCGGATGGAATTGGGAAGGCGAGAGAACTATTAAGACAACGTAAATTTAACAATAAGATTAACAAATATATTTAACCAGGAACGATACAGAAGTGTACGGCTCTGTTGAGCGGCAATGGTGACTCGCGCGCGTTACAAGCTAACGACCGCTTGAAATTAGATTTCGCGAATACGGGATAATTAACGAACGGGTTATTTTACGTACGCGGGAATTATCCGACTTGTCCATGCTTTATCCTGCGTCGTTGGGGGACGCCAAATTCCCGATAGAACAACGGTTTCGCCAAGGGCGATCGGGACGAACAGTAACTCCGAGCCCGCGCGGCACGCGACGGATTTGTTCTCTTCCACACGTTACAAGATCCCGCGAGTAATATGCGCGATAATTATTATGAGCTCGCCAACTAGGCGGTACCAGACAATGACATTGAATCGGACGAGAGCGCAATTACAAAGTGATTCGCGATATAAATGTGACAAAGTAAATTAGACTTTACGGAATTCTAAATGCACGACGATCTACAACAGAATTAACGACAGTAACTCACGATACGATCAAGCTACGAAAACACAGGTAACTCGGCTGCGGGTCGGGACGCATACGCAACGTAATTGTAGTACAGAACGAACAGCACGGAGCGAACTCACGCGGGCGGGCGCGATCGGCGAAGCAACGGTACTCCAATAAATTCGTGACTCTAATCTAACGACTACAAGATCGTCATAAATTCGTGATTCTTTCGCGAGTCGCTCAATCGTGAAATTGGTGACTTTACAATTCTAATACGACACTCTCACCAAGCCGGCTCCTTCGTCTCGGCCTCGTCCGGATCGGGAGGTTTTCGGCTCCTGCGTCCTCTTACACGATATCTTAGCTCAGGATCTGGATCGCACACACAAGACAATACCACGTCCGCAGCTCGAGAGAGGGATCCTGGATCCTGAAAGCGTAATTCGGCGGCAATATCGGAATTTTTACGGAATGAAAATTGTAGGCAAGATCAGGGCGGTATTACCTGCGGACCCCCGCTAGAAAAAGGTCTTCTGCAAATCCCTCGTTGATCTTGCTTCGCGACTTCCGAGAAGGTCCTTCCGTCGAGACGAGACGTCAGAACTTACAAAATAAATCTCCACGGCCACCGATCTCCGCCACGCTCGCGATACAGCGCTCGCAAAAATCTTAACAATTAATAAACGGACAACACACGAGACATCATACACACAAAAACACGAGATAACACGTTTCCGCGTCCGTTCCCGAGCGGGAGGACGCAGGACCCACGTGATGTTAACGCGTAAGGGCCGATAAGGCCCTTGTGACGGACAACAGCCTGCGGCTGTCACGTCACAGTCTTTATAAATTAAAATATCTTACACATTAACAAACCACTGTTTATGTTTACGACACCATGTTTTGTCGAACTAGAAATGATGTCCAGACTCTTATTATAGGGACTCTAGCTTGTGTGAACTCGTAATGCTATTTATCACGCGGAAAGCAATAGTACGAACTCCCACCATTTGTCCTGGCGACCGGGCGACAACGATGATGACAATAATGACGACCACGACGTTTCTTAACTAGATTTATTCTTAAGTAAAAAACTTTAATCGCGAGATCTCCGCTCGTAAGTCACGTAGCGGAAAAATTAAAACACTTTTATTATATAAATTGGATGCAAGCTATCCATTAAGCCTATTTAGAAATCAATTGTTTTAGTCGTTATTGAGAATGATAACTACGGAATCTCGCAAACGGCATATCGCGTAATAGAGGCACGGCAAAGCCACGCGCGCATACATTTGACAAGCGTAAACGTCGTTTCGCTCTGTAAGCAGGAGGGGAGTGTAAGTAAACCTTGCTACACGTGGAAAATTGCAAACATACACGGAAAAAAGTTTGGCACTACTGCTGCATCATAGGTGGTAGTGCAGCACCACCTCGCATTTAGGACTACAAAGTGCCAGTTTTGAGTAACTGGCAACACTAAGCGGGAGAACTGTTCTCTCGACCCTGATGGGGCAACCATTGCACTTTAAGGTTAGGAATGCTGCGGTGCGAGATTGGGACAGCAGGGCTTCCGATTGGGATAGCAGCCCAGGTAGCAAGGTGACGTCTAATTGATGGCATTTTTTGGTCATTTTATGACGAACCAGACGTCATAATGTCGAGATAAAATGACGTCTAAATGTCGTAAAACTGACGTACATTTGTCTCATCTTAACGACGTCATATATTGACGTCAAAAATACGTCATTATTTTCATATTATTGACGTCATTTTCAAGAAGCTAGTATCGTACATTTGACGGTATTTTATTGTTATTTTTATGACAAAACATAGGTTTTTAGATTACATTTAATAAAGACGACATTTTAACGTCATTTTTATGACTATCCCAGGTAGTAAAAGCCATTATTTTGACGTTTTAGAAAATATTTCGGGTACATGTCTTATATATGCAGTACTTGCATTATGAAAATATCGAAATAACATAATTATAATGTAAAAAAAAATCTACGTTATTTCTCAACAAGCATCACGACCCACTACACCATAGTCACATTTGGAATTGCCTAACTTCCGCGGTCACCCATCCAACTCTGAACCGCCGTCGACGTTGCTTGACTTCGAAGATCGTACGCTACCTAGCCCTTTGTGATGATCCATGAACACTTGATGATCATGAATACATATTTGTTATAGATCAGTTCAATAGATGCGAGAAACATAAAACTTGTAGTTAACTAATATTTTTATAAATAAATATAAATTTACAGTTTTTTTCCTGATTTTTACATATGCAAAATAATATGTGGAATAACTTATAGAAATATGTTTTTGCTTTGTTCTTTTGATAAAGCTAAATTATACCTCAGACAAAACGCAATATTTATAAAATATTGATAAAATATTTATAATATTTATTTAAATATTTTATAAATATTTATCCAAATATTTTATAAATATTTTTGTGGTCTTAGATTTGACAAATCATAAAGATTTATCATAAATATTATAAAAATATTTATGAAATATTTATAAATATATTTACAAAATATTACTTATACAAATCTTTATCTTTTATTTACCATAAATATTATATAAAATATTTAATCTATATTTTAATATGTTGAATAAAGATTTTTTTCTTCGTATATATAAAATATGTGTAAAATATTTTTATAATATTTTGAAAAAATAAATATTAATAAATATTAATAAATATTTATCATAAATATTATGTGCTGCTTGGGATGATTCTAAAATATTGATAGTATTAATTATATAAAATATTATATTAATTTTAATAATGTTGTTTATTAACCAATCTTTAAATAATGATTAATAGTTATAGGTAGCAAGGTGTTGTCCACTAGACCTCAATAATTTGTCATTTGAGGTTAAATCGTCAATTATTACAAAGAATTATAGTTAACGTCAGTAATTAGTCACTAATAAAATCTTATTAATACGTCGTAAAATGATCAATTAACTGACGTTATTAATTAGTCAAGAATATGACGTCGGAAATACGTTGTAGGATGGATAAATGACTGACGTAATTAATAGGTCAAAAAATGACGTTACTATTACGTCTTAATTTGGTAACATGACGTCTGCGACCTTAAATGACGAATTATTGACGTCGTATTAACGTCACCTTGCTACCTGGGAGGGCTCCCAAATTGAGAGAGCTGCCGTGCCAAAGAAGTACAACAGCGCACTCTCATTTCGTACAGCTGTTACATTAGTTAGTGCTTCTGTATTGCCAAACTTTTTTCCATGTATGTGGCACAGTATAACATGAACATCGTTTTGCTATGTAAGCAGGGGGAAGTGTGGGTGGACCTCGGTTCGCATGGAAAGTCAAAAACCCAGTGGTACAGAAGGCTTTGCCCCACCACTTTAGTATTAACTAATAAAATTAACTAATAAAACTCGAATTGTGTCAGATGAATTATATGAAATTTTGAACATTATAACATCGTTTTTCTCAAAAACTATTGTGACAAAATCTTTATGACAAAATCAATAAGACAAAATGTATATTTTAATGAGATCTACAACTTTTATCTGAAGTATTTAAAAAAATTTCCATTATTTAGAGAAATAAATGAAAAAAATCATGAGTTTTATGATTTTTTATGGTTTCTGCCGTAAAATTTGCACCAATTTTCACTATCATTATTTTTGTAATCAGCGCGTAAAAATATGCAAGTCATCCGTAACATGCATTGCACACGAAATATTGATTTAATTGCGATAACAAAAATATGGTAGACTCATGAGATTTTCTATAATTAGTTTATGTATTGGCCAAAAGGTAACAGCATTAATATCGCTGGAAAAAAATTTTTGAATAGACCAAACTTTTTGAATAGACTGTGTATGTAAGATTAAATATGTGAATAACACAATTTAAATAAAGATAAGCGAAACGGTCAAAGTGCTTATTATGTGATTTATACATTTTCTAGTTTATTCAAACTGTACACCATTACTTTCGAACTTTCAAAGCAACCATTGAAAACAAAACTTAGATTAATAACCTTACAATGTTAAGGAATAATACCACCCTTTGATACCTTAAATGATTACCTAAAATCGGGAATTTTTTATGAACAAATGAATAGCTTTATTGAAAAAACAAGTATAATCCATTTTATTATAAACATTAAATTATTAGAAAATTTATTTATTTATTTATAATTGTTTAAAATAGCGACGTGATATATTTTCTCAAACGCACTTTTTTTGAAAACATTATTTTGTATGCAAGATTTCTCTAAGATGGTTTACTCTAAGACAAAAATTCTTATTTTCTACATTGATTGAAGTTACAAAATACTTAGCCATTAAAAAAAAATGTTTTTTTAATTGCAGTTATTTTCAAGAAAAAATACATTTTTATGGTCGAAAATTAGATAAACATCCTACATACTTTGTTGTGTGATAAATAGAAGATTATGTTTAAAATTTTAAGTCAATCAGATAAAAATTGTAAGAATAGCATTGCACGCAAATTAAAAAAACGTGCGTTTACGGAAGTATGCCTGTATGTTGTTATTTTAAAGAAATATAAATAAATAAAAAATTTGTAAATAACTTAATATGTATATAATAAAATGGTTTATATTTTTGTTTTTTTCAGTAAAGCGCGCTATTTATTTGCCCACCAAGTTCCCGAGTTTAGATAATAATTTTAGGGCCTCAAGAGTGATGTTACCCCTTAACCCGTGTTACGACGCGCACTAATTCAATTCAATGGCCGGTATTCATAGTCGGGTCTTATATTTAAGATCATCTTAAGTACTGTTTTAAGATGCCATCAACCAATCACAGAGCCGTATTAGCATCTTAAGACATTGCTTGAGACGATCTTGAAATAAGATTTGACTATGAATACCGGCCAATGAACCAAAAATGGTTGACCATGCAAAGACCTTACTTAACGCCATCTGTCCATCGATGAACCTTGTATCGGGGTTTAAAAAAAAAATTTTTTTTTCATCGATGGACAGATGGCGTTAAATAAGGTCTTTGCATGGTCAACCATTTTTGGTTCATTGAATTGAATTAGTGCGCGTCGTAACACGGGTTATATCTAATTGTACTGTGTGTATTGCTTTTAGTGTGTGTGCGTGTGTGCGTGCGTGCGTGCGTGCGTGCGTGCGTGCGTGCGTGCGTGCGTGCGTGCGTGCGTGCGTGCGTGCGTGCGTGCGTGCGTGCGTGCGTGCAAATCTTTTTTTGTACCACATGGGTTTGCGACTTTTCACGCAAAACTTTGTAGTGTACGACTTTGCAGTGTACAACTTTGCAGTGTACAACTTTGCGGTGTACAAATATTACGTGTCCAATTGCACGGTGTACATTTTTATCGTGTCCAAATTTGTAATTTGTCCAGAACTTATTTTTCCTGTGTATAAAATTACTGTGTATAAAATTTCTGTGCCGAAATGAACCGTGTTCATTTAAAATGTGTACATTATTTTGTGTCCATTTGCACTGTGTCCAAGTGGCCACTCAGTGTAACCCCTTAAAGAAATTTATTGCAAAAAATATTGTGATATTACAATATTTAAATGTATATGTTTAATTGTTTATACGTTTATCTGTTCAGAATTGTTGCACATGAAAAAACAGTTAAAATTTTTCAGAAAATTTTTTGTAACCATCGATGTCATATGAGTAATTTATTATTAGGGAGTATTAATTTGGTTGCTATTTGGTCAAAAATTATTTTGATAAAATTTCCCTATTTTTTTTGTTATAAACAGTTAAAAATTTTTTGTTAAATTTTTTTTTGCTAATCTTTTTTAGTGAATTATCTTGAATTAAAATGTTATCTATTTTTTATTAAACGCATTATATAAGCTTTTTAGTTTACAAGTGAAAATAACTATAAATTTTTATTGCATATTTATTGAAATTTTATCAAATTTAATGGAACAAAAGTTTATTATCAAGTTAATTAAAAGTTTCTAACCAATTTTTTTATTAATACTTACAATTTACAATTAACTATTGAAATCTGTTTTTTTTTTATAGCAAAAGAACATGTCTACTATGTTATCAAACGAGGCTCAACTACGCTATATGATAGAATGGTTTCGAGAATGGTCTGATATGCAGCGAAACGATTTTTTGGGCGTACTGCTGGAGAACTGTGGTCCCGCGGGGTTCGTGAATGGACTGGTAACCGACATGGAGAAATTGGATTGCGAGGGATCTGACAGACCTCCGAGCTTATTTCAGTGTCGCGTCAAGCTCTTCCGGGAGTGGAGCAGCAATTGGTCGCAGTGCGAGAAAGATTCTTTGTTAGCAGCTATCAAAAATACAGATAGCAAGTTTGCTGAAATGTACGAGGAAAGATTATCGTCACTGATGGAAGACAAACAGTAACGAGCGAGCATTTTACGTTTTATAATTCAGAAATTCCAGATCATTATAGCTATTTCTAGCTTTTTAAAATTAATATAAATTTTGGGAGAACTTTTTATTTATATATTTATTTACTTATAATATAAATAATCTATTTAGTTTGAAAATGTCATAAATAAGATTGTGATGTGATGGTACTCATTTATCAGGAGGTTGTCTTCATAATTAGAGTCACTGCTTCAATCATTGTACAGTTATCAATATAATAAATGATTGTTTGAGAATAATATATTGTGTAACAAGTGCGGAAGATTAGCTTTTATAATACGAGTGCGAGAAGTAAACGTGCGAGTGAAAAAAAGCCGTTCTGCAGGTGTTGCACATCATATTTTTTGTTACCAATACGTCAAAATGTGGTCTTTGAGTATCCTTAGGCCCTCACGAATTGACAGGTTATCCAAAGTTAGGTTTGCGAAAGCATCGGTAATTTTGAAAGTTACCATATGCGTGTCACGAAATGACGAAGAAACGGCGGTAATTCTGCGAGAGTTATCGTATGTGTGTTACGGGATAATGCGCATGCGAGGCGAAGGTATGAAAAATGATCGAACATATAGAAAGAGTCATGCTGGAATGCTTTTTATTATGACTTATGCTATCTATTAGAGAACAAAAACTGTAATGTTAAAATGTTTAAATCCGCGATTTTGCATACGAGAAAACACGAAAACTACTTTCGACGCAATGGTAACAAAAAGATATTAAGATAATAAGATTTTTAAATAATAAATTGCAAACTAATTGATATTTTTAGATTCAACTCTTGTACAGATTTGATTAAAATATAATTTTATTGACTTAAAAGTGTAATTATATTAAAATGTTTTTACTTGTTTATATCAAATACAATAATTTTACATTTTTTAATGTATCATAATTTAGTTTATGCCATTTTCAACATGAAAAAATTCTTTCCAATTTTCGTTGAAATCATGAAGCATTTAAAATATATATTGTAAAATAAATTCCCATTTTGCAGCCAAAGTAATTAATAAAAATTGCTTTAAATAAGTAAGATAATTGTAAATATTTGCGAAATTGTAATTCTTTTTGTTTACTTTCATTAGTGTTAGAAATGTGTTTCTTCTATACATTCCTACGTCTTTCATATTTTTTGTTCTTAACCAGTTGAGGGCAGGTCCAAATTTTTTTCACTTTAGAAATTGTTAATCCGATTTTAATGAAATTTGATACAGAAACGATTTTTATGATGTACTATTTAAATGTGAAACTAAATTATACAAAGTTGAAATAGTCAATATGGCAGTTGTAAAAAATGAAGTAATTTACATAAAATTAACATTACATAAAATTACATATAGGTTCTGAAGGTTGCTTTAGTTTTAACTTTTAAAGTTTATTTTTAACTTTAAAAATTACAAAATTTAAAATAACAAATCTCCCAAATAGCACGGAGATTCAAATAGAATTCAATTTTATGTCACCAATTATGAATTCTTTTCGAGATGCAAAAAGAATTATTTTTATAAAAAAATATTCGAAAAGAATTCATAATTGGTGACATACAAATGAGTTCTTTTTGAACTCTTTGTGCTATCTGGGCTAATATGATAGACAAGATTTTTAAATATTATGTCTTTTCAGCTCAAATCCGCTTAAAAAAAAATTATTAGTAAACTTCTACTTATTATACTTAGTAAACTTATACTTATTTTATAAGATAAACTATGTTAGTATCATACTGGAACAAAATATACATATCTAATATTTACAAAAGTATTTACACAATATTTATAAAATACTTACAAAAATGTTTATACGTAATGTATGAATGGTATAAAATAGTTAAGTATTAATAATTTTCTTGTATATGATAAATTTTGTTTGATGCATAAACCATTGCAACCAATAATCATTTTGACATTATTTGTGTTCGGGTATAAGAGAAAGCTCAAGACTCTCACAATTAGTTGCAAAAATGATGCCAAGCAGCGACTGTGGAAAAAGTAACATACAAGAGATGTCAATGAGAATGAATGATGTATCATGCCATCATGCATAGCATGGCGTGCAGTGTTGTTCGCCGGGCCGCTTTTTCTCGCGCATGCCCGAGAATTCGCAGTATAATTGTCTATTATTTCATTTGATTTTATACAATCTTGACCTTTTAAAAAAAATTTGTATAATGTTTGAATATATAATCAAAATAGAACGCCTAAAAAACCTATATAAATCAGATTTTTCTACTTTTATACTATAATAATGTTATATTTGACGCGCATGCGCGAGAAAAAGCGGCTCCAGGAACAACACTGATGGCGTGAAACGTAACCCCTCCCTTTTTTTATGTATGCTAACCTCTCCACAGCCGCGGCTTGGTACCAAATCCTCAAAATTGAGAATCCTGGAGGGAACTGATATTTTAGAGCACGATACATATTAAGACATTGGCGTTACCTGTATCTGAATAAAAACTACTAAATTATACTCATTTATACTCAATTATACAAATTATACTCAACTATACAGAAAAAAATGTTATAGGTTAATTTTTACCAACTAATCGTGTAATGGTTAGTATTGAAAAATGGCATAATAAAACAGCTATATAATATTTGTGAGGTAAATAAAATTTTTATTAATATTTTTTCAAAAATTTTACTGAGTAATAAATTATATTTTGTAATATGTAGGCTATTTATAAGATTTACGTTTTTAACGAATATAATATTTTTAACATATTTTCTAATCTAAGATATTTAACCTAATTTAAAGTGAAAATGACATGGCAGTACATATTGGGACACCAACTACAGGTACATGCTGGGATAGTCTCCTAAGACATCGCAATTAATTATTTTATTGCAGTATCTTGTTTAATTTTTTCTTGATCACCAAAAAAAATTGTTTAGTGGTTTTTTGATTCTAGAAGATTTCTCTGATATGAAGTCTCAAGACGATATTTTAAAATCTAATGGAATATCCTCTAACCACGGAACACTAAATTGAAGATTTCAATCCTGTTAATATTAAAAAAATTTTCTCTTTTTATAAATCTAATGCAAGGTCTACAATGTCAGCAGGAATAATGGAGTAGGAGTAAGAAGTAAGAAATATGAATTGAGATTGCCTCTTTTCGTTTACTCTCGGTTTTTAATTGGTCAATTGTTTTTTTTACTCCTTTATTGCTGATATTGTAGACCTTGCATAATGGCGTTTTCGACAGGAGTTGAATTAACCCGTCTCAGGTTCTTTTCCTCTAGAATTGGCCAGTCACATTTATACCATTCTTCAGAAGAATGGCTGTGATTGGCCTTATGATGTCATTAATCGCTTTCAGAGCGATTAATCTAGAGCGGTCGAAAATGCTATAATAATAATAATAATAATCGTATTGCAAGCATTTATAATACTTTAAACAAATATTTTTTATTTTTAACTTATTGTGATTACTACAATAAATAAGTTGGCACTACAGCATCGAATGAAAAATGATAGAGAATGGCCGTTTTCACATTTTATCCTTCTCATTTTTCTTGTTTCTTTTTTACAGATTGATCTTGATCTTTTTTTACAGATTGATAATGGTTTATTATATGTTAATGATGCAATTTTACTTGCTTTTACGTTCTCAGCGAGCTTTTTTTATTTATCTAGTAGGTGCATTTTGCTCACGAGAATTATGCCACGTAGCGATGGGTAGTGAAATCATTTTTCACGCGTGCGGATTCGCCGTAATACATAACAATCGTCTTATGCTGCAAATATCTAATATACCCTCTTATTTTGAGACGCTGTTTGGATTATTATAGTGGAACAGCCTATAGAATTTATTTTTTGTAGATGACGCATTTAGTCTTTTATAAAGGAATATGTTTTTAAATAAGAATTTATTTCATGCAAAATTTTTTGCTTAAAAGAATGGTTAGAGGAATTTCTTATGAGTAGAATATTTTTTGGGGGTGATAGATTTTATGTGGTGTAAAGATATTTCGTATTTCTAGAAAAGATTTTAAGACATATTTTAAACATATGAAAAAGACACATTAAAGACACAAGATTTAAAGATTAAAAATTAAATTTTTAGTTTAGATTTTTTTAAGATTTTAATAAATTTTGCATGAATTTTTTTGTTTAAAATAAAATAAATTTTGATGTTAATTTTTAAAAATATATTATTTATGTTTTTAATTTAAAATAGATTAACATGTTTACAAATAGATTTTCTATGTATTTTTTCTTTAAAATAACAAATTTTATATACATTTTTTGTTTAAAATAAAAGGAATTTTTCATCGTTTACTGTTTATTTAAAATAAAATAGATTGTTCGGATGTATGTCCAATATCCGATGTAGATTGGATGTAGATCCAATAAAAAAATTTTACGTATTTTGTGTAGTATTCCAGTATCTACCCAAGGTCGTCCCAATATGTACCTATCGTTCCTATATATGTTATATATAATGGGATAATTGGTATGTAGTAGGTCATTAAATTTTACACCTTGATTATCACACATCCACCCTGTAACAAACTTGTCCGATGGATCCTGTACCAAATTTCAAAGTGCGACTACTTTCGAATAAATGTACATAATGGCACCAAAAAATATGAAGAAAACTTTAATATTTATACAATATATTACTTGTATTAAGAAATTCATATATATTATTTTTATTTTAAAAAATTTGTGAGGTTACCAGTTTCTGCGATTTTATTTCATGAAAAAAAGCATAATTTTTAAAATTTTTAATATTTTGAGCTGAAAATATTTTAACTGAAGATATGATATGAAAAAAGTAGGATAGTGGGTGTTTCAAAAAAGGTATTTATTTAGACAGACAAAAACGAGCTATTTTTGTATTGAAGTAAACACAATTTTTATTGAAAAAAAATTGTAAAAATTACAAATATGAATAAAAAATATAGAAAAACATCAAAAATTAACTCTATAAAGTTTTCCAATCTTCCCCAGAACATACAATGCAAATGTATGTCTTGTGTTTGTCACACATAGGCATTAAGCATAAAGAACATTGTAGCCATGTCTTTTGATCCTGACGATACGAACGAATATCACATCTCTTCTTATCAAAGCGGGGGTGATCTTCTGTGTCATTCTTATCTTCATATTTGGTACTGAGAATTAATTTTTTTTTTTTTAATATTTGCGCGAATTTTTGAGTTGCATAAGCGCTTTTTCTGTTGTGCCTTGCAAAGTTCCATAACGAGTTGCTTGAGATAGAGTTTTGCCAATATTTTTTTGACATTCCGTTGATTAACCTGTTTAACAGTATACAATATTCTCGAGTTTACTTGGGCTTGATCAAGAATATAAAAAAATCACATAGGCCATCTCTGTGTTGCCCTACTCATTGTATATGAGTAATAGAGTTGATCAAATCTGTCTCTCTGATTGAATCATCTTTCTTCTCGTTTTCAAGTAAAGCTTATCAAAATGCACTGCTTCGCGTGTCGTACGACATCATGCTACCTAATTATGCACGTTTTATTTATGGAGGACAAGATATTTCTTGAGAAAAAAATTCAGAATATACATATACTTACATATTTAAAATAATGTTTTAAAAGCGAAATTTTTTTAAATAGCTTGATTGTATGAGTTTGTCACACATGGTCCCATGGACCTATACATTATTTTGCACAGCTGCTAAAAGCGAACTGATGCTTTGCTCGGCACTGCTGCTACTGGGCGTCATAGTTAATACTCCAAATTATCAAGATATAGAATTAGAAGAATCAAAATTAACTCTACGTCGCACAGTGGTTCGAAACGCAAAATTTGCGCAAAAAAATATTAATTTAAGAAATGCCGTATTTGTACAGATATTTCATCATTTATTACTTTCAAAATAGATATTTCAAAGTAATTTTAGTTAAAAAATTTAATTCCTTTTAAAAATAATACTTCATTTTTACTTAACTTTTTCGTGCAAAGTGATACTTCTTGGACCTTTTATAATTCATATCTTCCATACAAATAAAGAAAAAAACTTTGTAAAAATAAAAAATAAAACTTCACAAAAAATCAAATTTTGCGCTTGTTAACTCTTAATGTTCACACTTCATAACAATCTAATAACATTCTCAGTGAGGTCTAAATAACCGGGACCCCAACCACTTAAATGCTTATTGTAATGAAGGAATTGATTGTTTTAATTTGAAAAAATCACGGGATAATCTTTAAATTTTTTTTTAATGCAATTGATTTTTTTTATGAAACTTTATTAAATATGAAGAAAAAATTTGAAAAGCGAAAAAACAAAAAAATAAATTCACTCAAAAATTTATAAATTTTACAATATTTGATATTTTAAGCTAAAAATTTAATGAGATATTATTCAGATGTTATGCTTTGAGGACAAAAACAGTTTAATTGTGCCTGTTTCAAATAAGGTAGTTTATTTTGAGAATTAAAGTGGTGAATTTTGGGGTAAAAAATACGAATGACTTTCACAAAGTATATACAAGTATACTTATTTATTTATGAAAGAAAAATGTTTTGTTAATATTAATATGTACAAGTGTACACGATTGTTGATTTAATGTTATTTAATAAAAAAAGTTATATACAAAATTTTTTGAAACTGAATTTTCTGGGTTTCTTTAGACTTTACAGTGAACGACGATAACATTCGATTTACGATATAGGTATTGTTATAAATGACATCCACCATTTTTAATTTAACATCAGCCATTCAACAGAATATTAAAAACAAAATTTGTGAATGCTTTAAAATATTTCTATAAACTAATTTTTATGCTTATAGAACAATTTTTTGTAGTTTCTTCATTTCTTGTAATTTTGTTATATATATATATATATATATATATATATATATATATATATATATAATATATATATTACTTTATTCTCTTCAGCAAATTACAGCCAAGAAGGGGACTTGGTTTACATAAAGTCTAACCATTCATCCATCCATCCATCCATTCGTATAGTCTATTATCTCCTATTATCCTATCTCCTCTCTAATCACCCTTTCTCTTCCTACAGTTCAACCTTCTCACTTATTTTTAACATAAACTTTAATGTACAAAAAACAATTACTAGAATAAATATATCCAAATATAAACATACAAAAGAAATACAACAGATCTAACATCCTACCAAACGCTCTGTTATCTTAATTGGGCTAGATAATACATTCTATTAATTTACTATATATACTATATATACTATTATCACAGATCTCTCTCTTTTTCCTTACAGTCTTTACAGTCTTCTTTCCTATCCCATTTGTACTAACCGTCTCTTATATCATACCCTATCTCCTATACACTTAAATACTAAATACTACTACATACTGCTACTTATTGCTACTACTACTTTTCTTTAACATTGCTTTAGCATTTACTCCATGGGTCATTCTCCTTCGTTACTTGAGTATTCCGATTTCCTAATTATCTCTAGTCTTTTCTTCTCTCTCCAAAACTTACTCAATATCTCTTCCTTTTCTCTATCTAATTCGTCGTTCCTAATCCTTTCCGTTCTTTCTTCCTTGTTCTTACCTAGATCTTTAAACCATCCGCTCGCCACTTCGCAATCTTCTATAAAATGTGATAACTGATCCCTACCTTTTTTACAGAATATACAAACTCTCCTCTTTTCTTCAAGCCAGTACTTATTGTATTCCTCCATATTACCGCATCTCAATCTAACTAGTGCCCTTACACCTATAGTACATCTTTTATTTTTATTCTCAAGATTTTTCCTACACAAATACTTGGGTTTAATACCTATCATATCTAAGTCTTTTTCCCTATAACTTGTATTATATTTTGCGTGTCTAAATCTCCTATCTTCCTCTTGCTTTTGTATATCTCCGTCCCTAATCTCTAATTCTTTGGTTAAGTTTCTTTCCCTTTCCTGTCCTAACATATCTATAGCCTTTGCACTCCATCCATTTCTATTATAGTAATTCTCTCTCTCTAATCCATACTGATCCTGCCACTCATCCTTTTCTTTTTTTTCCAACATTTCTTAATCCATCTATCCTCCTCCATTTTCTTTATTTTTTCCTCAAATCTCCTAGCTCTAATTCCCCATTTTATTCGTAATTTGTCTAATCCTAATTCTCTAGCTATTAAATACCTTGGTGTACAAAAATCTAGGCTAAAAATCCACCTAGTGTAGTCCATCATTATCTTCTCTAACTCTCTTTTTTCTTCCCACCCCCATATTTCTACTCCATATTCCATTACGCTTTTTACTAGATACCTAAATAACATCCATCTTCTCCTAAAATCATTTCTGCAGATTCTTTCTCCTAACCCCCAGACTCTATTTGCTGCCATTTTCCCTTTCCCTGCTAACTCTATGATATGATCTTTATAATTACCTTTCCTATTAAAAATAAAACCGAGATATTTAAACGTTTTCACTTCCTCTAATTCTCTGTTTTCCCATTTCCATTTATCTATCCTTTCTTTCCTGTTCCTATTAAAGACTAAGACCTTTGTTTTTTCAGTATTCAGTTCCAGATTTTTATTTTTTAGTACCTTTTTAAGCGTGTCCATCATATCCAGTAGTCCTACTCTGTTTTTTGCTAACCATATCGTCCGCGTAAGCTAAAGACCATATCCTATCCTTATCTAATTTAATCCCTCCTATATTTTTTTTACGCATAAACTTATCTATGTCCGCTATATACAAATTGAAAAGTAAAGAACTCATCACACATCCCTGTCTTACGCCCTTTGTCGTGTTGAAAACCTCCGTCAATCCTTCTTCTGTCCTGACTGCCACTCTTGTGTCTTCATATAATTTCTTCACTCTTCTAATTAACTGGGTCTCTATTCCTTCTTCTTCCATCGTTTCCCATAATTTTTTTTTTCTAATGTTATCGAAAGCTGCTTTCAGATCCACGAATAAGGCGAAGACCTTGCTCTCTCCTTTCCTCTTTTCGCTCTGCACGATGTGATTCAGAATAAAAATATTCTCCATTGTACTTCTACCCTTTCTAAAACCTCCTTGGCTCTCTGGAAGCACCTCCAATCTGTCCGTTTCTTTTTCTAATTTGTTTCTTAGTATTTCCGCGTAGATCTTATATGCCGAACCGAGTAGTGAGATTCCCCTGTAGTTTTCCGTTATATCCTTATCTCCTTTTTTATGTAGTGGAACTATAATGCTTACTTTCCAGTCCGGAGTGTCGCCTCCCTTCCAGAGTCGCTTTATGATTTTTATTAGCCCTTTTCTTACCGCCGCACCTTCATACCTCCAAGCTTCCATTGGTATTCTATCAATCCCTGGGGCTTTCTTGTTTTTTAGTCTCTGCAATGCACGTTCAATCTCCTCCTCAAAATCCATCTCTTCTCTCCCTTCTGTTCTCTCTTCTTTCTTGCTTTCCATCCTATTCGCTGTTGCCCTATCTACACTCTTCTCTACTCCTTCCAATAATTTCATGAAGTGAGTCTTCCATCTATCCTTTGTGATACTGTTCCTTATCTGCCTCTTACCGCCTCTTTTCCTATTTATGTATTTCCACACCTCTCGTTTTTCAGATTTCTAAGCTTTTTCTCTTCCTCTTCCTTCCATTTTTCTTGTTTTTGTTCTAAATATGTCTTAAAACTTCCCTTTTCCTTCATATACTTCTCTTGTGATTCTCCCTTTCTTCCATATCCTCAGCATCCTGTGCAGTCTCCTTTTCTTCTTAGTGCATCCTCTGTCCCACCATTCCTTGTGACCTATTTCCTTCCTTTTCCATTTGACTTCCCTTTTTACCATCGCTTCTTGGATCATTTCTTTCAAGTTCTTCCAGATTGCTTCTATCGACAGGCTTCCTACATTTTTGATCCAATCCGCCCATTCCGTTTATTCCTTGTATATATCTTTCGCTTCTTCGTCCCACCTTATTTTAATTCTTCTTTCCTCTCTTCCTCCTCTTCAGTGTCTTCCCTCCTTCCGGTCTTCAATCTCACTGACAAGGGCATGTGATCCGAGTCCGTTCTTTCCTCTACTCTAAATTCCTTAACCTTATCTATACAAAAATCGTTCGCAATTACATAATCAATAACAGTGTTACATCTCGTTCCTATGTACGTATATTTTCTCTCTCTATCACCGCTTGACGTTCCATTTAAAATCCTACTGCCTATTTCCTTGACGAAATCTACTAAATCTCGACCGTTGTTACCTATTGTTTTATCTTTGCTCTTTCTTCCTATTCCTACCTCTTCCTCCACTATTCCTTTCTCTCCTATCCTTATATTAAAATCCCCTCCTATAATTATGTGTTCCCTTCTGTTTTCCTCTACTATTCCCTGATTGATTCTTTAATATTTCCCCACCTGCCCTGATTGTAAACTGATACCACTAGTAAATCCTTTCCGTTCTTTACTCCTCTTAGTCTTGTCAAAATCCATCCCTCTCCACTCCTTTCAATTAACTCCCAACCTTTAATTCCTCCTCCCTTCTTTATTCCTACTATGAAGCCACCCTTAACCCTTCCTTTCTTATTATCCCTTATTGCAAAACTACACTCCCAGGTGTGAGACTTTGACAAGGTACCTTTCAATCTGTTCCAATTTCTCTCCTCTACCCATGTTTCATTTAAGCTAATAAAATCAAAACCTTTAACGTATTTCCAGAAATCTCTATCCTGTCTACCTAGTCCTGCTATATTCTAAAAAATTAAATCATAATCTAATCCCTTCTCCTTCCCCCTCTCTTTAGTCCTAACCTCCCCTTCTTGGCTTAGGCAAAATTTTCTTTATCCATCTCTCCTACTCCTACTTCCCTGAGTACTTCCTCTCCCTCTCTCCTATCCTGTCCGTCCCCCCTATCGCTACCTCCTCCCTCCTCTTTCTCTATTTCCTCCCATCTTTTCCATATCCCTCCGACTTTAACCCTTCCCATCCCTATTTTAACCGCCCTACCTTTTTCTCTTTCTAACCTCACCCGTCTGGCTATTTCTTTTTGTGCATTCCTCTCTAACCATGTTAAATCGTGCTCTATAAAGAAACGTTTTCCCTTTAATTTTCTTTTATTATACATTACTTCTTTTTTCATTACCTCGTTTTCTAAACATCCTATTACGACTTTCCCGCTTAACCAATACCTAGTAACTCTAACTTCTAAATCTAATTTCTCCTTAATCATCTCCTCTATCCAAGCCTTTGTTACTTTTTCTAACTCCTCTCTTCTTATGCCTCTAATTATTATATTATTCTTTCTTTCTTCTTTATTCTTGTCAGCTACTAACCTCTTTAATTTTCCTACTTCTCTATCACTAAATGCTTCGCTATCTATTTCTAATCTACTTCTGGAGCTCGCTCTGCTCGCTCTACCTTTGCTTCCTTTACTGACGTTAATCGTCCCTATGCTCCATTCACTACCGCTCCCTTCCGTTCTCTCTATCTCTCTCTCTTCTCTACTCACTGTAAATCTTTCTAGCACCGATCCTTCTACCTCTAATAATTTCCTCTCTAACTCATTTGCCCTATTTTCATATTTTTCCCCCTCCGCCTTCATTTCTGCTAACTCTTTTCTGACGTCTTCTTTAAAATTCTTAAATTCTGTTACTAAAGCTCTAACCTCTTTCCAATTCCTCTATTCCCCCTATTTCTCTTATCTCCACTTTCTCTTTAAAACCTACCTTCTTTTCTTGTTTGCCTCCTTCTAACGTTAACTTTCTTTGCCCCTCTTCTATCCCATTCCTACTTCCTCTTGCACTTCTCTCCCTTCCCTCTCTCAACATCCTCCCGCGCTTGTTCTCGAAGCTTCTAACCTTCTAAACTAACCTCCTACCTACTTTGTGTCTCTTTTCCTTGCTATTATACCTAAATCCTACTTCTCTTACCTTCCCTCCAATTACTCGCCGAAAATTAATCCCACTCTACCTATTCTTCTCAATAATACCTTTTTAACTCGCTTACAACCGCTCTAAATCACCTTATTATCCGCTCACGCTACACCATACGTCCACACACCAGCGCTTCTCCTAACCAAGTCTCTAATTTCGTTATATTAAATCCACTATTTTTAATTTTGACATTTAGACAACACAAATATAATCAACAACACTTAAAACTCTATATAAAAAAAACAACACTTAAAACTATTGTTGGATTAATGCTGTTTTGAAATACGCGCCCACAACGCGTTTTCTGCTGCGTGCTTGGCCCTACTCCCCCGCCCTTTGCGCTGCGCTTATGCGCAGGCCACGCGCGTGCTAGCGCGCACTTGAGCGGCGTCATCCTTAGAGTGAGGACGAACTTCTCTAGAACTTTCTTTGTTTTTTTTATTGTGAAACTATAACTCGAGCAACCGTATGTTAACGTGTGTTATATATAATAAAAGTCTTTTTAGTACGTGGTTCTATTGTTGCTTGCACATATCCTTCCGTCAGGTTATGGGCCCAGCACGCTTCCACTGCGCGAAATAGAATCACGTGCTTTTGCTTTATTGTAATATTGCATCTCGCGTTTCATCTGTACGAGTGCTGTGTTGCTTTATCAACGTGCATTACGGAAGTCTGTTGGCATTAGAACATTCGCACGAGCAATAGAATGGCAGAAGGTGACGAAACCGAACGTTTGTCAAAACGAGATAAGATGGGCAATTAGCACACATGTGCGTTCTTTGTCGCGCAGAGTGAACGGAAGGTATAACTGCGCGATAATAATTTGTTAATTACCTCGTCGAGTGTAACGGAGGCTCGTTAAGAAATCAGGTTTGCCTGTCTTGGATGATAGAAAATAAAATCGTTGCGCGCCATGTTCTCGAAAATTCGAAGGGGTGGGGAGAAGCATACTTGGTGTGCGCATGGGAAGGCATGGCAGTAGGGGTCCGGCGTGCATGTTGGTGTGACGAGGCCTTGCGGGTGGGGAGAAGAGAGATGGACGATGCCTCTTCTGCATGTCTGTACGTGGTGCCCGTAGCCGAGTTGTATCAGCAATCCTTCGTACGCCGCGAGCGTAGTGGAGGGGAGGCGCGGGCCCTTTGCAACTTGGACGGCAATGCCTGATAAGTGTGTACGTGCATATCTGAGTACATATGTTTTTCCCAATGACCCATTTTCTTTCTTTTACGGATCACGGTGCGTTCTATACGAAGGTTCACTTTACGGATGTTCGAAAAAGAACGCATTCTAAACTGCAATAAAAGATAATCTTTGCGGATGTTTTATTTTAATCCACGAATTAAATAATGAATGTAAATTCACGGATGTTGGATAAAATAATATTAACAAATGTTTAACCTGTCTACGTAGACGAAATGACGTTCCTGCTTTTCTGCAAGTATTGGAAGGTAGAATTAAGATTGCAAGAAAAGCACCCAGAACAGAGGATGATTATCCGGAAAACGAATGATGACATTGTATTCAGAGCGGATGATGGAACTGAATACAAAATAGGTGTGTAAATTTTATTCGGATGATTACGAATGTTAATGAATATTCACATTAAGGCCGATAATAATATAATACAATTAAATTTCGAAATTTGTTAAAAGACACCAGTACCTTGCTGGTTCATATTTGTTGTGATCATCGCTGTGCGCTCGGTCATTGCATATATGAGGATGGATGCGGAGGTGATCTTGTGTTCGGACACCAACGCTTTCGTCCGCTTCTGTCTGACATGACTTGTGTTCGGTCAGTTGGATCGGGAGTTTGATTTGTGGTTATCCATGGGTGACCTCCTTTTGGACACGTAACGATTGGACACCGCTCGATTGGACACGCACGATTGGACACCGCACGATTGGACACCGCACGATTGGACACCGCATTATTGAACACCGCACGATTGGACACCGCATTATTGGACACCGCACGATTGGACACCGCATTATTAAACACCGCACGATTGGACACTGCATTATTGGACACCGCAGTCTTCTAGTAAATAACATTTATATATCATATGACAGATTATCTAACCTTAGAAATATCTGGCAGAAAAAAGCTTCGATTTGCCAGAAAAAAAATTGAATTTTAAATATCTATATACGTATTTTTAGGAGCATCTCGTTTTGCGTGGAAAGTTTCAAACCTATGTGGTGCAGAAAATGCTCGCTCGCACGCACACACACGGGGGGGGGGTGCAAGGGGGGCCTTTGGCCCCCCCTCCCGCACCCACCCCGTCCAAGTCGCTAACCCATGCAAACTGTATTAGAAATCTGCATACACACACGTAAATGTGTGTGTGTGTCCAATTGTACGGTGTCCAATAATGCGGTGTCCAATAATGCGGTGTCCAATCGTGCGGTGTCCAATAATGCGGTGTCCAATCATGCGGTGTCTAATCGTGCGGTGTCCAATCGTGCAGTGTCCAATAATGCGGTATCCAATCGTGCGGTGTCCAATAATGCGGTGTCCAATCGTGCGGTGTCCAATCGTGTGGTGTCCAATCGTGCGTGTCCAATTGAGCGGTGTCCAATCGTTACGTGTCCAAACGGGATACTCCCGTTATCTATTAAATCGCGGGACAAATGGTAAATTGTTCATTCATCTGCAGATTCGGCTGAAATAACAAATGAAGAGCATAGGGTCGTCTCCAAGGTCTTAGACCTAGCTAATAGCATAGGTGAGACATTGACCATACTACCAGGTCCCCAAAACCAGCAGGTCGAATCGAACGAATCAACTGGACCAACGAATGTCGGATGTAATAAAAAGTCGAATGATCAAACGAATGAGAGGACGTTTACGGAGGTTGCAACCCAAACGAAAGATCATGACTTAGGTAAGGTGTCTACCTTAAGTCTTTTAGCGGATGTACTAAATAAACGAATGGCGGAGGTATGTAAACAGTTGATTCAAACGACCCTGGCAGAATGGTCTGCGGGTTGTACATAGAGGATGTTGAGAAACGGGTGTTATTCCTTTTTGTATTTTATTTATTTGGCATTCTTCCCTTTATTTATTCACATACGCGATTCTTACAGACGATACACGCAAATGTCAAATATCTATAACCGAAGATTATCTCACTGATCTAACTAAGATCTTTGAGAAGATGAACGAGCAAATGACCAGGATGATACAGAGGTCAGAAGAGAATGCTAATAAAATGAAAACAAAAACGGAGTCCGAATTGAATAAAATTGCAACGGAAATAAAAACGATAAGGGATGATATGGATGCTGTAATTAACAGAATTAGATGTGTCGAAGAGATGGATGGCATGAGTTGTACTGATGAGTCGGAACTGGCTGAGGAACCTCAGATTGCGCCTGAAGACAGGAACGCTAATATGTCAGAGGCGGTTAGAAAGGAGCTTTTAAATTTAGGAGTGCTTAACGGAAGCAATACTATTACGAATATGATCAACGAACGTCCGCGGAATGAGACGATTAAATTCGAAATAGTCAATAGAGATTCCGGGATAAAACGAGATTACAAATTAACAGAACGCATGAAGTTTGAACACTTCATGGATTATTTTACGTCTGAACTTAGATCTCATAATTTGTTATACGTGATAGATTCAAATGTACAATTGTCTAAGGAACTGACTAATGAACTTAGAGAAAAGCAAAAGTTTAAAGTTCGAGACATTCTAATAAATCATTTAGATTCGCGATACCATTTGAAAGTAATTAATATTAAAAATCCCGTAGAGTTGCTTAATAAAATTAAAGAATTGAAACGGTGTGAAACCAATTTAACGTCGGTGACTATACACAAACAGTTATACAATATGACTTACAATCCCAATAAGGAAAAGGATGCGGAATTTTGGGACAGATTTGAGGATGTCGTGCGCAATTATGAGAACTTGTCCGGTATCGTCCCTCTGTCAGATGTTGAAAAACGTGACGCATTTTATAACTCGATTATGTCAGCTATCTCTCAGGTTCAGTCGGTTGAGTTTCTGACTCAAAGTACGACAGGTAAAGGACTAACGTACGAGCAATTAAAGTCCTACTTTATTCAGTTTGAGGCAAACCGAACGGCAACAACTGCTTCATCGACAACGAACGCGACAAACACGACAAGTGCGATGAATGCCAGACCTCGAAAACTGAGGAAGAAGTGTTAAGAATGTGACGACTTCGACCATGTTTCAACTGATTGTCCGAGAAAGGGCACAGGCCTTCGGAGGTGCTACGAGTGTGGCGAGTTTGTTACACACGTGGCTCGCGAGTGTCCGAAGCGCCTAGCCAGAGGACGGTATGGTCTCGGCAAATCATCTAAATCTTTTCGTGGCGGTAAAACTGCTGCGCGTACGCATAGAAATTTTAAACGTAAGAACAATGATTCGGCTGATAATACGGATGCGAAACGACAAAAACCTAACAATAAACAAAGTAATAAAGGTCGTGGGACTAAAAATAACGTTAAATCTCAATCGAATTCCGACAACCAGACGAATGATAAAGGTAAGCAATTATTTGCTGATGCTCATCATGCTGTATCTCCTCCCTCGGTTAATTTTGTTACGGACGATAATAAAATAGGGGAAGCTGATAGTATGAGTGACGAGTCTAAAGTGTTCGCTAAATTTCTAGCAGATTCCGGTGCCACAGAGCATCTTACTAATTCGCGATTGATCTTTAAAACATTTGACGAGTCGGACTTGGGTGAAATTAGATGCGCGAATAATAACCCCGCCGCAAATTTAAAACCGGAGGGAGTCGGGGATATACAGATACTTACGGACGACGGAAGTACTATCGAATTGAAAGACGTTATCTGCGCGGAAAATTTATCTGAAAACTTGCTTTCGTTGAGAAAATTCGCGGATATGGGTCTTGGAATTTATCTGGATAGGGAGCGTATTGATATTTTTGATCCCATCTCTAACGATTTATTTATTTCCGGAATTTATAAACGACCTTATTGGATTGTTGAGCTTCAGATCGACAAAGACCGTGTAAATTCTGATGGCTCCGGTCGCGTAACGGATAACCGAATCATTGCTTATCTAACAACAACTAAAGATAACGAATTTCTGAGATATGTGACTCGTAGTGTCACAGCCCGAAAGAATTCTAATAATGTTGCACGCGAAATTGAAACGAATGCGACGAAAAATTCAGAAGCAGTACTCGAGATTACGGATGTAAAAGATCTCGAACGCGAAGTTAAAACGACTGCGACGAATGACTCTGAAACAACACTCGAGATTTTGGATGCAAAAATTCTCGAGCGAACGTCTACAAAACGTACGTACGATCAAACCGAAACGAATGAAAACTTAACGGTTGAAATACTCGTGCTGCAGGGTCTAAATTTTGAGACAACTATTGCGGACAGAAAACTGAATGACGTGGATAAACTACCGCAGATAGAATTGTCTGGAGATGAAGAGCCCTTCAGCAATAGGTATAAGATCTTCACGAAAAATAATATGGCGATGCTTTGGCATGTGCGGATGGGCCATGCGTCTATAGATTATTTAAAGGCATTACAGAAGCAATTTCCGGAAAATAAAGCTTTGCAAAGCGCGATTTTCGACGCCTCTATATCGGACTGCGAAGTGTGTATGATTTCGAAATTTAATAAACTGCCCTTTAAAACAACCAGACAGCGAGCGACAAGACCTATTCAAATCATACATTCGGATGTTATGGGTATGATCAGTCCGGCTGCCTATCCTAAAGGATATAAGTACATTTCGGTCTTCGTTGATGACTACTCTCCCCTGGCTATGGCTTATCCTATGAAGGCCAAGAGCGACACTGGTCTCTGTCTGGAATCATTTGTAAGAAGCTGCAGGAATCTTTTAGGTTTTGATGCGAAGGTGTGCTACTTACGCACTGACCAAGGTACGGAATACACCGGAGGATACACAGTGGATGTCTTGAATCGTTTGGGAGCAGAGCATCAGCTCGCTTGCCCTGATACGCCTGAACATAATGGTGTAGCTGAGCGGTTTAACCAGACCATTCAGAAGAAAGTACGAACTTATATGTATGATTCAAAGCTTCCGGAAAATATGTGGGACCTGGCGTTGGGTGCTGCGGTTTACGCATATAACAGGACTCCGCACAAGTCAAATGAGATGACTGCTCCGTTACGTAAATTTGCACCGAACTATAACTTTAATATTGATCAGCTAAAACGCTTTGGATGTTTAGCATATATTAAAATACAGAGAAAAACGACCTAAATTCAAGTACGAAGGACGGAGGGTAGTGCTGGTTGGCTATAAGACATCAGGCTACATTTTCTTGAAACCGGAAGAAGGAAAATTCTACGAAAGTCGTGACGTAAGGTTTAACGAGAAATTGGTCTACGGAGATAAATATGGTAAAAATAATATCAAGGACTGGGAAAATGTATTTGACGAAGTGGACAAAAATAAATGGTTTGCGGTGTTTGAGGATGAACAAGATGACAATCCACAGGAACTTTCAAAACCGGAGGGAGAAAATAAACGAAAAAGAGGAAGACCCAAGAAAATCAAAAGAGCAATAAATGACGAAGCGGAGGAACTGACTGTTCAAAGAACTGACGCTGACACTGATTTATCAGATTTGTCTGTTGCAGCGAAAAATGCATCCAGTGCTTCCCCTGGGACAGTTAATCAGAATGATCTCGAAATTAACGGACTCGATGACGAAGTGTATTATGCACTTTTGACTGAAATCAATAGGGACCCAACCACATACAAAGAAGCTATGCTCACGGATGAAAAACATAAATGGCAAGAAGCAATCGATGAAGAATTAGATTCAATGAAAAGGAATTAAGTATGGAAGATAGTCGATAGATCTGAAACAGCTGGTAAAGGAAGAAAATCGAACATAATCGATTCTAGATGGGTATTAAAACGGAAGTCTGAGATTGATGGAAAAACGAGATACAAAGCGCGACTGGTCATCAGAGGGTTCAAAGACAAAAATCAATATGATCTGTCTGAAACATATGCACCTGTTTTGCGACTCTCGACAGTGCGTTTAATGATAGCCATCATTAACAAGTATGATCTTGACGTGTGCCAACTTGACGTCAAAACAGCTTTTCTGAATGGAACCATAAACGAAGAGATCTGTATGGAAATTCCGGAGGGAGCCAATTATTCATTGAAGTTCAGAGAAACGAAGGTTTGTAAAATCGAACGAGCTCTTTACGGACTACGTATCAGCCCAAAGAGATGGAATAAACGGTTTACAAAGGCTGTTGAAAGAACAGGTTTAAAAGCGGACGATAATGAACCTTGCCTTTTTGTGTGGAGAGAAGGTACGAACTTTCTTATCCTTCTGCTCTATGTGGACGATATGTTGATAGCAGGTAACTGTAAAAGAAAGTTGCTAGAAGTTAAGACAAAATTAATGAATGATTTTGAAATGACCGACATGGGCGAACCAAAAATATTTCTTGGCATCGACATCAGTCGAGATAGAAATAAAAGGACAATGACCTTGAGTCAAGAAACATACATCGAGAAAATGTTAAAACGTTTTAAATTTGAAGGAATGCACCCTCAACGGACGCCAATGGTGACAAATCAGGTAGCCAATCGGGAACGCAAGCTAAGAGAAGAGTCTGATCATGAGGAATATCTGGCTGAGACGAGTGTGCCAGAAAATATCCCTTACAGAGAGGCTGTTGGTTCTCTACTCTATCTAGCTAACGCAACACGACCGGACATTTCGTATGCTGTGAACGTACTCAGTAGACACCAAATAAATCCGACTATGGACGATTGGAAAGCTGTAAAACGAGTATTTAGATATATATGTAAATGGAACTAAAAATAAAAGTTTAAATTTCTTGGCCAAAAGAAATGACTTTGAAGCTTTTTCGGATGCAAGCTTCGCGGACTGTAGAGGAAGTTTAACAACTTGCGGATTCGTTGTAAAATTTTTTGGAGATGCAATTGCTTGGAGGACGCATAAGCAACCGTATGTGGCGCTGTCTACCTGTCAGGCAGAGTATGTCGCGATGAGCGAAGCTTGTCAGGAGATAGTGGCCTTGCATAATTCTCTAAAACGAATGTTAAACAAATCGTTTGCCCCGATGCACCTTTAGTGCGATAATAAGGCTGCGGAGGCATGTGCCAAAACGGGGCGGAACTAAATTGAGACATATGACCGAGATTCGCGAGCACTATGTTAAATAATGCGTGAATGAAAATCTTGTGACTGTCAAGTGGATAGCGTCTAAAGATCAGATCGCAGACATTCTTACTAAACCCTTATCCTTTGAATTTCACAGACGGCTGACTGGACGAATTTTGAACAAATGGACTGATTTACTTTAAAAAAAAAACATTCATAGACGCTCATGGTTCATGATTATCTCATATGTATGTTTTGCTTTGTTCCAGGAGAATCTAAATGATTTACGAATGTCGAGTATAGCGAATGATACCTTTCTACTTACTTTAGTATGTTTGCAATCTTAGTAATCTCTGTTTTTGAAGTTAACAAAACGACATTGTGGTCGGGAGGGAGTGTTGGATTAATGCTGTTTTGAAATACGCGCCCACAACGCGTTTTCTGCTGCGTGCTTGGCCCTACTCCCCCGCCCTTTGCGCTGCGCTTATGCGCAGGCCACGCGCGTGCTAGCGCGCACTTGAGCGGCGTCATCCTTAGAGTGAGGACGAACTTCTCTAGAACTTTCTTTGTTTTCTTATTGTGAAACTATAACTCGAGCAACCGTATGTTAACGTGTGTTATATATAATAAAAGTCTTTTTAGTACGTGGTTCTATTGTTGCTTGCACATATCCTTCCGTCAACTATATAAAAAAACATTGATTAAAAAAAATTCAACATTATATAATTAGTGTCGAATTAATATCTCATTAGTAGAAAGATAAAAATTTGGAAGTTGGACACAATATGTCGGAGTTATCGAACGAAGAAAAAAATGGGTCTGCTGGACCCTGGGACAACAGAGTGTTAAAACTTTGTGTAACATAATACCATATTTTAATCTTTTTTTCAGGGTAGACATATCTGTAACATAAGCAAAAAAAATTACTTTTAGTTTGTTCTTATATACAATTAATTTTAGAAAAAATAACCTAGTATTTCTTCTCTACAAAATAAGTCAAATGTTGTTCGTAAGCGAAGTCGTGCACGACACGCGCTACATGCGCGAATATTACTCATATGTGCGAAAAGCCACACTTGTAAAATACATGACTATTCGACAATGCGCTCTCCGAATTGATTAATCAGTCGCCACACGAAAATTATATTTCAATTACTTTAACTTCATTGCGTACTCCGAAAAGAGAATCCTCGACGACTGTGATCCGACTCATTTTTCGGCCACATAGCAACATGCGGATCGATAACGTTAATTAACAAAATATTTTCATTTATCAGTCAATTGTAATTAATAAAAAACTATCGAAAGAGTATGAGGAGCGCGGTTGCTAAGATATTTTTTACTATTATTCATTCCTGTGGTAGCTTTCCTCGTGTGCAAACGCAATTTGTACGTTCTCATAATTTCGTGTGACGATTGATAATTTCTTCGAATAATAATAAGTTTCGCGTAAGAGTGGCTCAGAGGCCGAGTCCTCCTAAGCGTTGTCATCGCGAGTGTTTAATTCTTCTTTTGAACGTTTATTTCTTTATCGAATTTACATGTGTCCCTCAGACTATTCGATTCGCAATTGTGATTGTAATTTCCCTATGAATTTCAAATAAACTGTTTCTTAAAACGCGAAATCACAGTGTGAAATTAATCATTCACATTCGACAAAACATTTTGATGCCTCCTGTGAGGTGCGAGATTCGCCTATCCATCCGGTCTCAGTGAACTGTGATTAAAGACATTTAGCATTAAGAGATTTTTTCAACGTCCAAATCCGGATTTCGCTCATCAATTCTGGTGACTGTTCTCTAAACTCTGGTGGCTGTTCCCTAAAAGGATTGAGAACGCATTATTTGCTCGTGCAGGCAAACTTTCAGTTAAAAACCGCCAACAAAAGTGAGTCTTTCAAACCTTAAAATTATTACTATTTGCTCATTTCATTATGTCGGACAGGGTTAAACTCCTCGTTCAGAAACGAACATTATTGAAATCTCAAATTACCAATCTCACTAATATATTTGATCAAGGCAAATTAGATAATGCCGCGTTAAAATTACGTATTGCACGTTTGACAACTTTATTTCACGCCTTTGAAGATTTCAATGATGAATTCATATTAATCGATTCTGATGGAAATCATTCAGACGAGTTTACGAATATTCAAGATCGATTTTATTCGTTAGCCGGTAAAATTGATAATCTATTAAATCCAAGCGATGTTGCTGCACCTGTAGTTAGTGTATCTGGCAGTACGTCATATAGCGATATCGGTTCGACCGCGCAGACAAATAAACGTTGACCTAAATTGCTGGATACTTTGCTGCCTACATTTGACGGTCAATATGAGCATTGGTTGTCTTTAAAAAATGCCTTTAAAAATATGATAGACACGCAAAGTGAGTTATCCGAAATAGATAAATTACATTATTTAAAATCGGCCTTGATCGGGGAGGCGGCCAATGAAGTAAAGATTTTTTTAATAGATGGAGTAAATTATTCCAGAGTGTGGGAATTGTTGGAACGATCGTATGAAATAAAACGGATTCTCGTGTCGCGTTATTTGTCCTTATTAATTAATTTACCTCGTTTGGAAAGAGAGGATACTGCCGGTCTAATGAAGCGCGCAGACGAGACGCAACAACACGTCGCTTCATTAGAAGAGTTGGGTGTGCATGTTGGTTTCGAGATTTTTGTCCATTTGCTTGAAAACAAATTACCTAAATGCACGAGCGATAAATGGGAAACGACGCTCGATAAAGATGATTTCCCTACTATCGATTAAATGTACGAATTTTTATATAAAACTGCTGTGTGCGCGTCGAAACGCGAAAGATTAAAGATTTTGGATGAGAAAGACAATACTAATTCTCCGGTTAAAAAGAAGCAGAAAACTCTTTCCAATCGAGCGTTCATGCCAAATACTTCGGGATCTTGCGTAGCGTGTAAAATTAAAAAGCATCCACTTTATTTATGTGATGCATTTAAACAAATGCCAGTAAATAAACGTATTGATTTGGTAAAAACCGCTAAGTTGTGTTATAATTGCATGCGTTCACACCGAAACAAACCATGCAAATTTTCGAGTTGTTTGCCAGAAACGTCATAATACATTATTACATTCTGAAAAATATGCGAATGCTTCTAATTCCGAGACGACGTCTACGAATGTCGCGAAAAATGATTAATTGCAGAAACTGACTGATAGCAAAATAAATTTATCCATGTTATCTGTTTTGACGACATCACAATTATTAACGAGCGCGTTAGTCTATGTAAAAGACCGCAAATTTAACTTTGTCAAATGCCATGCTCTCTTACATGTGCTTCAGCAAATTTTATTTCAGAACATTTTATTTGAACTTTTAGATTTACCGATAATTACACATTCGCTATCGGTCGGATCGATAAACTCCTTAAATACAATATCAAAGGGAATTGTACAAATAATCATTCAATCCATTCATGACGGGTTTCATAAAAATTTGACATGTCTTACTATTCTTTGTATCGCTGATTTGATTCCTTCCGAAGTATTTCCATGCGATAAAATTAAAATACCCGCGAATATTCGTTTAGCTGACCCAGAATTCCATCTGCCGCGTCCAATAGACTTGTTAATCGGATCAGGTGCAATATTATCGATGTTTTCTGTAGGGCAAATTAATTTATTACGTGAAGACAATGATTTATTTCTTCAAAAGTCACGTTTGGGTTGGATTGTCGCTGGTAATACACTAGTACAAAAACAATCTAAATTATCAATTTGTCATTTAACTAATTTGGAAAAACATTTGGAAAAATTTTGGGAATTCGAAGAAGTTAGCCTGAATAAACCGAATTCAGAAGAGGAAATCGATTGTGAGTCACATTTTGTAAAATCCGTTTCTCGTGATATTCATGGACGTTACATAGTTCGTCTGCTTTTCGAAAAGATAATCGAAAATTGGGAGATTCTCGGGTTAGGGCGTTCAAACGATTGCTATCTCTGGAACGCCGACTTAATGCAGATACATTTCTCAAGGCCGATCCAATACACTCGAGTATTTGAAGAATATTTAAAGTTGAATCATATGTCGCTTGTAACGAATGCCGATAATACCGGTTATTATTTGCCACATCACCCGGTAATTAAAAATTCCAGTCATACAACCAAGGTTCGAATAGTGTTTGATGCTTCGGCCGCTACGAGCACAGGTTTTTCTTTAAATGACATATTAATGGTCAAACCTACAATTCAAGATAAATTGTTTACTCACTTATATCGATTTTGTCACTCTTATAGATATGTTATGACCGCGAATATCGAAAAAAAGTATTGCCAAGTTTTATTGCATGAAGAAGATTGATGTTACCAGCGGGTACTTTGGCGTAGGAAAGACGAAATAGAAACGTTTCAACTTAACACTCTTACCTTTGGAATGTCTTCGTCACCTTTTCTTGCCATACGCACTATTAAAAAACTCGCAGATAACGAGCACATTTCTTTCCCTAAAGCGGCTAAAGTTATAAAAAATCGTTTATACGTTGACGATCTGTTAACCGGCGCCGATTCCATTAACGAAATTTGGGATATACGAGATGAGATCATCGCCTTACTTGCGAGAGGCGGTTTCTCCATTAGGCAATGGGCTTAAAACGATTTGCAGATAATAAAAAATTTAGATGCTAGTATTCAACATGCGAATTTCGTATTTAAATTAGATGCCTCGCTAAAAACATTGGGTATATCGTGGAATGTACACGACGGCAAAATTTGTTATTGCACTCAACCGATCAAAGTCATGAAAACATTAACGAAACGAAAATTATTATCCGAAATTGCTAAAATCTTTGATCCATTAGGTCTGTTAGATCCAGTTATTCTTTTTACTAAAAAATTTATGCAGGATATTTGGTTTACATTGGGACGAGTCCATCCCATAGAACATGTACTCAGAATGGTTAGAATTTGCGCGACAACTTGATATAATCAATCAATTCTCAGTTAATCGAAATGGGAGCGTCCCAGATGCGCACAGTAATAAACGGACACAGCAGGCTGAGTGAAACGGACACAGTAACAAACGGACACAGACCAAACGGACACAGTAACAAACGGACACAATAACAAACGGACACAGACCAAATGCGCACAGAGCGAAACGGACACAGTGCAAAACGGACACAGTAACAAACGGACACAGACCAAATGCGCACAGAGCGAAACGGACACAGTGCGAAACGGACACAGACCAAATGCACACGGACCAAATGCGCACACTGCACGTGCGCACGGATCAAATGCAATCCATGTACATTGCAAGCAGAGTAAAGTCCACATAGGTTAGCGACTTGGACGGGGTGGGTGCCGAAGGCCCCCCTTGCACCCCCTCGTGTGTGTGTGTGTGTGTGTGTGTGTGCGTGCAAAGCATTCACTGCATCACATGGGTTTGCGACTTTCCGTGTATGCATTTGGTCCGTGCGCATGTGCAGTGTGCGCATTTGGTCTGTGTCCGTTTCGCACTGTGTCCGTTTCGCTCTGTGCGCATTTGGTCTGTGTCCGTTTCGCACTGTGTCCGTTTCGCTCTGTGCGCATTTGGTCTGTGTCCGTTTGTTACTGTGTCCGTTTCGCACTGTGTCCGTTTATTACTGTATCCGTTTGGTCTGTGTCCGTTTGTTACTGTGTCTGTTTCACTCAGCTTGCTGTGTCCGTTTATTACTGTGCGCATCTGGGACTCACTCATCGAAATTTATTTGTTAATGACTATAATGAACTTCAAATTCACGTAGCCAACGTTACTAGCATCACGAGTTTTGTGATGCTAGTAACGTTGGCTACGGCGCTGTTCTCTATATACGATCGGAAAATGGTTACACGACATTTTCCCGAAAACTAGATGAGAAAATGTTGGTACTAACCAAATTCTCTAGGCCATACCGTTTCAATTTCTGCAGGTTAGTAACACTGTTAAAGTAGTAAATCCAAGGTTTGCAGAGTCGGTTTTGACGTATGCGCGCGTATATGTGAAACAATAAATATTATATAAATGATTTATGACATTTGATTTAATAAATGAATAAAAATTACACAAATAACTAAAAATATAGTGCATAGAGATGAACAAGGTGAACAAATGTTTTATATATTTATATATGAGAGAACAAATTATATTTATAATATATTAATGTATTATATATTATTATATGTATTATATTACATTATATTGTATTTATATTATATTATATTATATTATATTAATTTCCAATTTCTTTAATGTGCCTTTATAAACACCAATGCATGATTGAATTTTCGTTCTTCGCCTTGGAATTATTCAGATTTCAAGGAAATGAAATTAATAGAAGAATAAAGAAAAAAGCTGGAAAGAAATAAAGGAGAATAGACAAATATATCAGATAAGTAGCTAATATCTTTATAGAATAAAAAATTGTGTATCCTATGTGCTTTTGTAATCATAGAGGAACTAGCTAATTCATTTCTTGAATTAATTTTTTGTTTCAGTTTCTTAGTCAATCATTTGCTTGTAGAATGTTGACAGCCGGAGAACAATCCCCTGCAGAGTGAAACTACCAAATTCTAAGCCTACTACGTTCTCGAGTGTACCAAAATTGTAAGCAAAAAAGTTGAAATCACATTGTAGCACTAAGTAAATTTATCATTAACAGTGCAACAACAGATTGATACAACAAACTGAGAGTAGGCTTGTCGAAATTGTTTGTACTACGAAGCATATCTGCTGTTTGTACCAGCAATGTACTCACATTGTTTACACTAGAGATTCTGTTGCGTTTATCATTAATATGTCATCAACGCTTTCGACAAACCTGCTCATTGTTCATTGTCACTCTGTTATATAGTCTGCTGATCGATGTATACCTTTTATCTTTCAGCAAGCAGAACGTGTTATCCACATTGGTCTTTGCAAGAATGAGGATTTGGAGTAGCAATAGAATGCTTGTCAAGGATTATTTTATAAGTAAATTTACACTATTTGAAGTAAAATAAATTATTGTAAATGGAAAACCCATTAAGACCATAATAAATAAAAAAGTTACAAGTCTGGGAACAATAATTAAAAAAAGAATAGTAGTAATATTAAAATATTTATTTACTTATAATGGTTATTTCCCTACTAATTCGGATAATTGATATAAGATTAATAAAAGATCCAAATCTTTGTTATTTTTAATTTGACTCCAAATTTCTAATATTTTATTTTCTTTTTCTTTTAGGCTGTTTCGTTTTGTTCGTGCCCAAAATTGTGGATGCCTCATGAAGCTCCGAATACGTTTCTGGTGCTCAGAAAGGTAAACTGTAAATAATATTGCATTTTAAATGCAATAATATTGCATTTGCAAAATGAGGCATTTAATATACCTAAAAATTCAACAATTGTTGTGTGTTTTTTCAGGTTTAACCGAAGTTTTCGGTTATGTCTCTCAGAAATATTATTAGTCCTGTGTACTTCTTGAAATACGCAGAAGGAATCGGGCTTAAAATTATTCAGCCATGTTTCTTGATAATAATGGAAAAAGGATTCCAAAAACGTGCAATTATGGAATATAATTGTAGATATTAATTTAAAGCCTTCTTTTATCAACGTATGTGGCAAACATTTTTTCCATACCATATTAATTATTTTTAAAATGCAATATTATTTGTCGTGTACAATCAGGTCGTGTGCAATCGGGTCGGTGCGCAATCGGGTCCGTGTGCAAACGAGTCGGTGCGCAATCGGGTCCGTGTGCAAACGGGTCGGTGCGCAATCGGGTCCGTGTGCAATCGCTTCCGTGTACAAACGGGTCGATGCGCAATCGGGTCCGTGTGTAATCGGGTCGGTGTGCAATCGGATCTGTGTCCAATCGGGTCTGTGTCCAATTGAGTCCGTGTCCAATCGGGTTCGTGTCCAATCGGATCTGTGTCCAATTGCTTATGTGCGCAATCGGGCCTCACTTGTGGTTGACTGGGCCTTCGTGGTTAGTTAAACATGAACATAACTGACCGATTGAAATTACTCAACAAATCGCAATTCCGGAACTTATCAAAATACATGTTTAATAACGATTTTTCGTGATTCGAGTATTTTAGAAGCGTATTTGTCTTACACGAAATTACTAAGAATCGTGGTATATTGCCTTCGTTTTTTACGGGACTGTCCCGATTGCGCACATAAGCAATTGGACACAGTAGTATTTCCCGATTGGACACAAACCCGATTGGACATGGACCCGATTAGACACGGACTCAATTAGACACAGATCCGATTGGACACAGATCCGATTGCACACGGACCCGATTGCACACCGACCCGATTGCACACGGACTCAATTGCGCACGGACCCGTTTGCACACGGAAGCGATTGCACACGACCCGTTTGTACACGGATCCGATTGCACACGGACCCGATTGCACACGGACCCGATTGCGCACCGACCCGATTGCGCATTTCAGATAATACATGGGTTAGCGACTTGGACGGGGTGGGTGCGGGAGAGGGGCGAAGCCCCCCTTGCACCTTCCCGTGTGTGTGTGTGTGTGTGTGTGTGTGTGTGTGTGTGTGTGTGTGTGTGTGTGTGTGCGTGCGTGCGTGCGTGCGTACGTGCGTGCGTGCGCGTGTGTGTGTGCACAAAGCGTTTTCTGCACCACATAGGTTTGTGATTATAAAACATGTATAAGAAAGAAAAATATTATAATAAATATTTTGTACGTATTTTTATGTCTGAGTTTGCCAAGTATAAAATAATTATAATAAATATTTATGAAAATATTAAAAATAAATATTTATGCAATTATACAAAAATACAAAAATATTTCGAGCTTATATACCATGAATATTTTTTAGTACATTTTAAAAATATATTTTATATATTGTTAATAATAATTTCTAAATAATTTATGAAAGCGATTATATAATTTAAAAAATGATTTTTAAAAATAAATACGTAAAATATTTATAAAAATTTATTTTAAATTTTCTGTGCTATCCCCCCCACACAGGTTATTTTTGCATTATTCTGCGATGCGGAATCGTATCGTGTGCAATCGGGTCTGTGTGCAAACGGGTCGGTGCGCAATCGGGTCGGTGTGCAATCGGGTCCGTGTGCAAACGGGTCGTGTGCAATCGGGTCGGTGCGCAATCGGGTCCGTGTGCAAACGGTGCGTAATCGGGTCTGTGTGCAATCGGGTCGGTGTGCAATTAGGTCCGTGTGCAATCGGGTCTGTGTCCAATCGGGTCCGTGTCCAATCGGGTCTGTGTCCAATCGGATCCGTGTCCAATCGGGACTGTGTTTAATCGGGACGGTGTGCAATCGAGACTGTGTCCAATCGAGTCCGTGTCCAATCGGGTCTGTGTCCAATCGAGTCCGTGTCCAATCGGGTCCGTGTGCTAACGGGTCGTGTGCAATCGGGTCGTGTGCAATCGGGTCGGTGCGCAATCGGGTCCGTGTGCAAACGGGTCGGTGCGCAATCGGATCCGTGTGCAATCGGGTCTGTGTGCAAACGGGTCGTGTGCAATCGGGTCGGTGCGCAATCGCTTCCGTGTGCAATCGGGTCGGTGTGCAATCGGGTCTGTGTCCAATCGGGTCTGTGTCCAATTGAGTCCGTGCCCAATCAGGTCCGTGTCCAATCGGGTCTGTGTCCATCGGGAAATACTGCTGTGTCCAATCGCTTATGTGCGCAATCGGGCCTCACTCGTTTTTTACACCGTAAGAATACTCTGGTTTGTTATGCGCAAAAGGAATTGAAGAGACTGAAATACGTGTGTTAAAAATTTAAAAATGATTAATTTTGCGAACGAATTTAAGCGAATAAAAAATCAAGTCACATCTAAGAAAAACAAATTTGATAATTTAAATCCATTTATTGATGAAAGTGGTTTAATTCGTTGTGGGCGTCTCAAAATGTCGAAATTATCTTTCGGTCAAAAACACCCAATTTTATTACCAAACCGTCATTCTATTACCGATAAGATTATTATAGATATTCATGAAAAACATTTTCATGCCGGAATCCAAACGACTCTTTACATTATTCGTCAAAAATTTTGGATGCTTGACGGACGCAATCAAGTGAGAAAAATTTTACGTACTTGCACGCGCTGCTTTCGTTTCAACGCAATTCCAGTTGAATATAAAATGGCCGACCTCCCGCAAGCCCGAGTCTGTGAAGCGGCTTTCTTTATAAATACGGGAATCGACTTCTGCGGTTCATTTCATATAAAGGAAAGAAAGTTTCGTAATCGAGCTCGCATAAAGATCTATGTTTGTGTCTTTGTCTGTTTATTCATAAAGGCAATACTTCTTGAAATTGTAAGCGACTTAACCACCGACGGTTTCATCGCAGCATTGCGACGTTTCATAGCAAGACGGGGTAATCCAAGGCATTTTTTTTCTGACAACGGTACTAATTTTACCGGCGCGAATAATAATTAAATTACGAGAAATGTTTACACTGCTTAATTCTAATGTTCACAAAGAATACGTGATTAAATTTGCTAGCGATCACCGTATTGAATGGCATTTCATACCACACGCCCCTCATTTTGGGGGATTGTGGGAGGCCGCGGTAAAACTTTTTAGTACCATTTCAAACGGGTAGTCGAAGATAACTTAATTTCACGTTCGAGGAGTTGACCAACTTTGTCGTTGAGATTGAAGGAATCTTAAATTCCCAACCTATTACTACGTTATCATTGGATCCGAACGACTTACTGGCATTGACACCTGCATATTATTTAATCGGCCGAGCGACTACGTTTCTGCCCGAAAATCAATTATCTGATGTTCCAAGCAACCATCTCTCTTCTTGGCAACATATTACCAAGGTTAGTCAGGATTTTTGGACACGATGGAGACTTGAATATTTGAAAGAATTACAACAGCGTTCAAAATGGGTCGAGGACGGCTCAAACATTTCTACGGGAACCATCGTCCTTGTCAAGGATAGAAATCTTCCCTGCACTCAATGGCTGCTTGGTCCGATCATCGAATTCCATCCCGTAAAGGACGGAATAAATAGAGTCGCCACGGTCAAAACTGCGAGCGGAAACATACAAAGAACTGTGAAACTCTTGTGCCCGTTACCACACGAAAAACTTCTGTAAAATTCCGATTCACGCTATTTATACAGTTATGATCTAACATAAGGTCTAACATAATACTTAACGTTCGTCTGCTTATGTAACATACACCTATGTCAATATGCGTTCACGTACATAATGTAAACCCGATATATTACGTGATATTTATACCGAACGACTTATATTTCTGAAGCGCATGATTCCTGTTGTGACTCAAGGCCAAGGCCTCCAAGCGTTGTCACGTACCGACTCAGGGTGCATCCCTTAGGCGCCGTCGAGTACAAAGGATTAAATGCATTCATTGGCTTCGAATTATAAGTTCAGTTGCTCGTTTCCCTCCCAACGAGGGGGAGAATGTTCGTAAGCGAAGTCGTGCACGACACGCGCTATATGCGCGAATATTAATCATATGTGTAAAAAGACACACTTGTAAAATATATGACTATTTGACTATGCGCTCTCCGAATCGATTATTCAGTAGCCACACGAAAATTATATTTCAATTACTTTAACTTCATTGCGTACTCCGAAAAGAGAATCCTCGACGACTGTGATCCGACTCATTTTCTGGCCACATAGCAACATGCGAATCGATAACGTTAATTAACAAAATATTTCCATTTATCAGTCAATTGTAATTAATAAAAAACTATCGAAAGAGTATGAAGATCGCTGTTGCTAAGATATTTTTTACTATTATTCATTCCTGTGGTAGCTTTCCTCGTGTGCAGACGCAATTTGTATGTTCTCATAATTTCGTGTGGCGATTAATAATTTCTTCGAATAATAATAAGTTTATCGCGTAAGAGTGGCTCAGAGGCCGAGTCCTCCTAGGCGTTGCTATAGCGAGTGTTTAATTTTTCTTTTGAACATTTATTTCTTTATCGAATTTACATGTGTCCCTCAGACTATTCGATTCGCAATTGTGATTGTTATTTCCCTATGAATTTCAAATAAACTGTTTTTTAAAACGCGAAATCACAGTATGAAATTAATCATTTACATTCGACAAAACAAACGTATTCCGATATAAACAAATTTATTATTTTAAATTTTGCAATGCTAAAATTATATTCGAATTTAACAATCTCAAAAACTAATATAAAGTAAGATTCAAGCAAATTGTACGATTTGAAGATTAACTTTGTACATTGCCCTGACGGAAAAAAATTACAGCAAATTACAGAAAATTACATTACAGGAACTACATAAAAGTATCACACGAAATTACAGGCTAAAGTATTGTAATATTCTGTAATATTTTCACACTACACGCTCAGATTACAGGAAAATAACTTGTAATATCTAGCCTGTAATACATTGTTTTTAATATATTATCGAGATTACAGGATAATAGCTTGTAATATCACAACGGGATTACAGGAAAATACTCAGTAGAGTATAATTATACATTAAAAAAATATATGTAAAATAATGGAAAAAATCATTTATTTAAAAATTACGTGCATAAAATTTGTGCATTGTTCATGATCGGTACATCCAATGTGATTAAAAAGTGATACAATAAATTTAAATTTCAACTAATATTTATGGATGGAAATAATTTACATGATAAGACTCGCTGTCTCAAATTTCATGGATTAATGGCATTACACGTTCAATGCATTACACGCGTATAGTAGTGTATTACACATTTTGTAGATTACACGTGTAGTACATTACACATGTAGTGGATTACACCTGTAGTCTATTACACAAGTCACTTACCACACGTGTAGTATATTACACATGTAGTGGATTACACGTGTAGTGGATTACACATTTCGTAGGGCTAGACATGTATTCCATATTACAGGGATTTCACGCACTATAGTAACAGCGTGTATAATAATTACAGATTACTGTGATCCTTTCTGTGATAACTACAGAGAGTCCTGTAATGACTACACAACTGTAATATTAGCTGTAGTTTCTTTTCATAAGAGTTGGCTAAAAAATGTTGGAAAGGAGTAGAAGGGTGGAAGAGAGAAAGAAGTAAGTTTTTCGGAAAAAAGATGTGGACATGAAGAAGATGAGGAGGGAGGAGGAATGGTTTGGCAGGTTGATGCTTGCCAATGAAGACAAGATCTCACTTGTAGGTGACTTCTATCCTTAAAATGACTTATGGGTCGATACAAAAAACAACATGTTTGATGTGTAATATACTACACGTGTAATCTTCCGTAGAAAAAATTATGCAAAAATTACTGCACAAAAAATTGCATATATGCATGAATTTCTGCAGCTTTTACAGATTTTTGTAGAAAGTTTTTGCTTTCAGAATTTTTCTACAGAATATTTTGCAGAATTTTATGTAATTTTTTCTGAAGGCAAAGAACTCCAGAAAACATTACATAAAATTCTGCAAAATATTCTGTAGAAAAATTCTGAAGGTGAAAACTTTGTACAAAAATCTGTAAAAGTTACTAAAAACTGCAGAAATTCATGCACAAAAATATGCAATTTTTTGTGCATGAATTTCTGTTTTGTGCAATAATTTTTGCATAATTTTTTCTACAGGCTACAAAATGTGTAACACACTACTACACGCGTGTAATGCATTAAACATGTAATGCCATCAGCAATCCATGAAATTTGAGATAGCGAGTCTTATCATATAAATTATTTCCATAAATATTGTTTGAAACTTATTAGATTTATTGTATCACTTTTTAACCACATTGGATGTACCGGCCATGAACAATGTACAAATTTGATGCACGTAATTTTTAAATAAATTATTTTTTCAGTTATTTTACATTATATATTTTTTTATGTATAATTATACTTTATAGATTATTTTCCTGTAATCTTGGCAATAGATTAAAAGCAATATATTACAGGCTAGATATTACAACCCCTATAACCATTTCTGCTGTGACAAATGTTGGCAACAGATTATGTTGCCAAAAAGGCGACAAATGAGAAACATATCTTGTCATTGCAAACACTATTAGCAGATATTCAGCAAATATTTAGCAACGTCTGTCATCAGAATACATGACAAAATAATAGTGAACTGCGAGCAGATTTATTGAAAGTAATGATTTGAATTGATAACAGCTTGACGACAAACACCAAAGTGCAAACAATGCCAGCAAATTGCCTGTAGAAATGCAACAACATTTGTGTGTCAAAGTACGCGACAGATTGATACCAGAAATGCAGCAGATCTGTCGAAATGTCAAATTGGCAATAAAAAGTGCGGCACCGTCGATAGGCGGCTTACTTTCTCGGGAGTAAAATGCAGTCAACTCGCTACATAAAGACCACTCGCAGCGCGAAGGTAAGCAAAAATTATCTTTCTTCGCTGCGCCTGCGGAAGAGTCCGATGTGGCGGAGGACCGCCACATTATACTTTTATGATACAAAACTGGTAGTATTTTCATTTTTTTGGAATGAGATTTAACTACAAAGAAATTTAATGAAATTAATTGCACCTAGAATAGATGATATACCTGCGATATAAAGGGAGAAAATAGATAGGTCAATTGAGGTCCCCTTATAGGAAATATTAGATGCTAAGGAGAGGGTTGGGTAAATTATTTAATCTGTTCCTACTCCTGAATTAATAAATCTTCCCAGGAGATTGCTTACATCGATTCTCAAATAAAATTATAACTGTCATGAAAGAAAAAATGAAAAGATTCGACAAATCTGTCGCCAATCTATCATCATTTATGAATACAGATTTGTTGCATATTTGGCGCAAATCTGCTGTGAGTTTACATTGCAACATCTGTTCTCAATTTGCTGCGTGAATTTGTCATTGTATTGCTAGTGACAGGTCTGCTCTGGTGTTGCACCCAATTTGATATCAGGATTTGATAACAATTTTTGCTTGCAATTGGGGCGCACTCGAGGACACAGTAGGCCATGGTTTTGGCAGCCTGATTCCGCAAGAAATTTTTAGCAGTCTGCTGACAATTTGGTAGCAAATGGTTAGCTGGGAAGCCAGATATTACAGGTTATTTTTCTGTAATCCGAGCGTGTATTATGAAAATATTACAGAATATTACAATACTTTAGCCTGTGATTTCGTGTAATACTTTTATGTAGTTCCTGTAATATAATTTTCTGTAATCCGCTGTAGTTTTTTTCCGTAAGGAAACCCTCTCGAAGGAAATTCTTCCCGAAAGGAAATTCTCTCAAAGCTCCATGCCCGAATTATTGCCTTACTCTTCTTAGTTCCTCCTTTTGCAGCTCCCCTTATTAATTATTTTGGCGTCCTCCCGTCTCTATCCCTAAAACTTATTTTAAATATCTTCTTTTAAGTCTCTCTACCTCCTCTCTTTTCTTTCAGCCTCAAATCTCCACTCCATAGCTGTCCACAATAATCTGTCAAAGAGCCACATCCGCCTCCCCCAATGTCTCCCAAATCCTTTTCCCCTATCTCCTATATTTGCCCCATCATCGTCACCGCTCTCCATATCCTATCTTTTACCTGAGCATTCTGCCTCCCATTTTTCTGCACCACATAACCTAAATACTAGTATTCTTTCACCTCTTTTATCACCTTTTCCTTCTACCTCCACTCTATTCTGTTCATTTTACCTCCCCCTTACCTAAATCTCAGTACCTTTGTTTTTTTCCCATTTAATTCTAATCCCTTCCCCTCTAGGTACTCTTTCAGTCTTCCCAGCGTACTTTACCTCGCCTTCCCGTTTCGCCAGTAACATTAAATAATCCGCATATTCCAACGAATAGATTTTGCTCCCCTCCAATTTGGGAGTGTCTTACTTGGACACAGTACAATTGAACACAGTGCAGATGAACACGTTGTAAATGAACAAAATAATACACACGGTTCAAATGGACACGGTTTATTCGGACACAGAAATTTTATACACCGCAAAGTTGTACACCGCAAAGTTGTATACCGCAAAGTTGTACACCGCAAAGTTGTACACTGCAAAGTTGTACACCGTAAAGTTGTTACACGTACATTTCTATACCCTTCTGTTTAGGGCACTCGGCGAGGTGGGGGCCAAAGGTTCCCGTTGCACCTCCCATGTGTGTGCATGCGTGCGTGCGTGCGTGCGTGCGTGCGTGCGTGCGTGCGTGCGTGCGTGCGTGCGTGCGTGCGTGCGTGCGTGTGTGTGTGCATACAATCGCAAGTTAAAGAATAATCACTTTGTTCTTTTTGTGACAGGAAAATGATTATTCTTTAGTTCGCGATTTTACATCGCTATACTATTCATGTTGATTACTATACACGCACACGTAGAAAAATATGATTCTAGTTTGAAGAAAATCAATTATTCACTTTTGATTTTATTTTTTTAAATAATTATCTTTAATTGTTACAAAGAATATTCTGTCGATAATAAACATCTTACTTTACATAAAACAAATAATATTTAACATTTTCGTGTATGTACACACACACACACACAAATTACATACTAAAAGTTTCTTGAATTAAATAAATATTGTTTATAAGTTTTCAAACATTTTATAAATTCATATATTTGTAAATCTACACGGAGAAAATTTTATAGTAAAATTATGTATAATTTATTATTTACGATAACCACGAATTATAAGAAGAAATTTCAGAAAATTATACCATATGAGTGATGTAAATACTATCGTAATTTGATGAAAAACATAACAAAAATTTTCATAATTGTAAATTTCTCCTTGGTCCACGTTTACTACTTACCATAGTAATTTTTACTATAGTTTTCTTTGTGTAATTTAAGTCTATCACGGGGATTAATTTTATTAAAAATATAAATTTCCTAGTTATTTAATTTTTAATTAAGAATATAAAGATAAAACAAAAATTTTATTGCATAAATCTTTATAAAACACCCTGTATAGATAGAGTCTTATCTAACTTTTGCGTGCCAAGATAAGCGAGGTAAGGAGGCAATTATTCTTCCTTCACGCATGCGCAATTGATTTTTTTCGGCGAATTCTCATCACCTGATTGGCTGTCTGTTGAGAAATACGCAAATGCGCATCGCGAGGCGGGAATTATTAGATAATTTGGTAGTTATCTTGGGACCAAAAATTTACGGCAAATGCGGGCTTATGCTCCATCTATATATCTATGGTGTATGTCCACCACCCATAGGACAGGGCAGGGTATGACAGATTTCCTAACCTAAATAACTACCTAAATAACGTTAACTTTAATAAGTAATATTTCGCTTCGTGGAGCAGACCACCATTATTTTTCCAGATTCGTTCATTTCGCGCACTGAATAAGCATAGTTTCATAATAGTATTCACTGATGTGAGTAAAGTGAATAATTACCAAAATTTATTTACACATATGGTTAACATTTATCCGATTACGTAAATAGAGAGTTATGTAGGTTGCATCACCGCACTTATTTGTTAATCATCTCAATTCTCTTTTCTTTGATCTCTGAAAAATTTGCACAATTTTATTTCTTTCTGATTGACACTGTGTCCGTTTCGCAATGTGTCCGTTTTTTACTGTGATCGTTTTGCAATGTGTCCGTTTGTTACTGTGTCTGATTGCCACTACGGTGTGTTCGTTTCATTCAGCTTGCTGTGTTCGTTTTACACTGTATGCATCTGGGATTTACTCGTTTGATCAGCTCGTTTGATCAGTTGCGCGCAGTAATAAACGAACACAGACCAAATGCGCACAGACCAAATGCGCACAGATCAGATGCACACGGACCAAATGCGCACGGACTAAATGCGCACAGACCAAACGGACACAGTAACCAACAAACTTACCATGGGTTGCGACTTTTCAGGCACCTCTACCGACGGGGTGAGCGAAGCCCCCCCTTGCACCTCGTGTGTGTGTGTGCGCGCGCGTGCGTGCGCGCGTGCGTGCGTGTGCGTGCGTGCGTGCGTGTGTGTGTGTGTGTGTGTGTGTGTGTGTGTGTGTGTGTGTGTGTGTGCAAAGCATTCTCTGCACCACATAGGTTTGCGACTGTGCGCATTTGGTCCGTGCGCATTTGGTCTGTGTGCATCTGGTCCGTGCGCATTTGGTTTCGGCCAGACGATTTTTGGCCATTATCAAGTGTATCTAAAATTACATAAAACCATATGAGTGATTTGATTGTTACATGACGTTTAGATCTAGTTTTATATAATAATTTAACATAATTAAATTATTTGTAAAATTAAATACCTCGCTAAATTATGCTCAATACATGAGTGTTTATAAGTGTTAACGAAGGAATGTCACAAAGGAAAGAAATCGTTGAGTGTTGTTATCGGAGACGTGTTAGACAGCACGTCTGTGCTCCGCAACCTTTGTCAACAGAATGAAGAGATCTCCGAAATTTGTAAGTCAAGTTTAAAAACACTAAATAAGTTAGTTCGAAAGTAACTAGTCATAAGAAGTTAAACTATATTAATAATTCTGTCATATAATCCATTAAGGTTGTCCGTGTCTTTTTGTAAATTAATGTTGTTCTTAGTCTTTTTTATAAAAAACGTTTCCGCGATCTCTTTCTTATGTATTTTTCAATATATAAGATTTTAGGTTTCGACCGATCAAATTCGTGGCGTAAGGATAGTCGTTATGGTGCGTTGATGATTTTTTTATATTTTGTTGATGTTCTTTAATTCGCGTTTTCAAGTGGCGCTTAGTCTGGCCTATATAAGATGCGTCACAATCACAATTTATTTTGTAGACGAGTTCCGTTGCATTGACATCATTAATACTATCCTTGTCTCTCTTAATTATGCGGTCTAATTTTTTTAGTACGGTCTACCGTACATTTACAATTTTTTTCAGTATGCGGCTCAAATCATCGCTCACATGTTCCACATACAGTATAACAATTGTTTTCGCATTATTTAGTTTATTGTTCACCAGTTTATCGTTGAAGTAGCCCACATTCTCACGATCTCCCAACAATTTATTTAACCGTCCGCTGATGTGTTTGTTAATGAACTTTATCGGGTAACAATTATTCAATAAAAGTTTTTTAACAATTTCGATGTTCGGTTTGTGGAAACGTTCATTGGATAATAAAATGGCCTGGTCTACTAAATTAGTGACTCTATTGATTTTATAACTTTAGGATGTGTCAAGAAATAATTAATGTATCGGCCGGAAAATGTAGGTTTCCTATACCAGTTACTTATTAGTTGGTGGCCATCTCTGATTATTGAAACGTTAAGGAAGTTCAACGAGTTGTTTATTAGTGAATTACTAATAAACACATCAATCACATGTTAGACACGTTCAACAGCTACCATCCGAGACTAAAATTTACGTACGAAATTGAAGTAAACAACTCATTGAACTTCCTTAATTTCAATAATCAGAGATGGTCACCAACTAATAAGTAACTGGTATAGGAAACCTACATTTTCCGGCCGACAGGATTATTAATATAGTTTAATTTCTTATGACTAGTTACTTTTGAACTAACTTATTTAGTTTTTTTAAACTTGATTTACAAATTTCGGAGATCTCTTTAGTCTGTTGACAAAGATTGTGGAGCACAGACGTGCTGTCTAACACGTCTCCGATAACAACACTCAACGGTTTCTTTCCTTCGTGACATTCCTTCGTTAACATCCATAAACACTCATGTATTGAGCATAATTTAGCGAGGTATTTAATTTTACAAATAATTTAATTATGTTAAACTAGATCTAAACGTCATGTAACAATTAAATCACTCGTATGGTTTTATGTAATTTTAAATACACTTGATAATGGTCAGAAATCATCTGGCCAAAACGTTGTGTTACTAATTAGATAAATAAATATTGTCAGATTGGTCATCCTAAGAGCCATTCTACAATAGTCGCAAGTCGCCAGTTGCCTTTTGCGATCGCCCATGAACATTGAGCTTTACGTATGGAGCTCGATGATCATTGATTGTCATAGGAAGCAACTGGCGACTTACGACTATTGTAAAATGGCCCTTATAATCTATCAATTACTTTAATTGCTGGCAACTCAACTAGTTCCATTGAATTTATATTATTTTTATTACTTTGTAAATTTAATGCAGTCAAGGTTTTCCACGGGGTTTCAAGGTTACATCTTTGGTTGCTCCAAGGTAAGATAGCATCTGCGTGTTTAAAATAAGGAAGTTCCTCTGGTGGAAAGATTAGGCAGCACCCAAAGATGCCTTCAACGGCAAAGTCGCCTTGTTCTTATTGCTGTCACACTCGAAGAGTTGGTGAAAGAGTTGCCTACCTTGTACAGTTTCTTATATACAAAATTGTAAAACTGCGTGTTACCTATATCGTCCGCGTCCAACCTAATTGTAATTATTCGTCCGTTTCGTCTCTAGTAGAATAAAGGCTTGCTACATTAATTGTTGAGAAACCGCGTAAAACTGTTCTTTTCCTTTTCCCCCTTGCTCGAACCGCTCGTGAGCTACTCCGCAGCCATAGGCAGGTAGTTACAGCGTTAAATGACGTCAACAAGTTATCTTTGCTGCAAGCTTTGTAGAGTGGGCAATATCTAAATATGAGTATTTGCTCCTGAGATCAATAGGAGTACTTCTGTTGCAGAGTACGACAAAACATTCAGGGGCTGTTAAAACTGCATCTCAACTCAAAAAACCACGCTTCGTTATTTTTGCACTGCAAACTGATCGAAAAAATATCATGTCTCAAGATGCAACAATCTTTGATGACTATAATTTGATCAACGTAAATCTACACTATGAATTTTATTCATACAATGATTTGGATTTAGACTATCGTAAATCTAAATATGCCATTCTGTATGATATGTATCCGGAGAGGTTCAGTGGCGCATAGTACAATTGGACACGTTGCAATTGCCCACCATGCTATTAGACACAAAACATTGCGCACCGTTAAATTGAACACCGTTTGATTGGACATCTTTCGATTGAACACCGTTCGATTGGACACCGTTGAATTGGACACTGTTCGATTGCGCACTGTTCGATTGCGCACCGTTCAGTCAATATTAAATATTCATATTATGGCTGCATTTGCAATGTGTACATAGGTTAACGACTTGGACGGAGTTGGTGCGGGAGGGGGCCGAAGGCCCCCTTGCACCCTCCCGTGTGTGTGTGTAAAGCATTTAATGCACCACATGGGTTTGCGGCTTAAATGGTGTGCAATTGAACGGTGCACAATTGAACAGTACGCAATCAAATGATGTGCAATCGAACGGTGTCCAATCGAACTGTGTCCAATGTCGAATCGAACTGTGTTTAATCGAACGTTGTCCATTCGAACTGTGTCCAATCGAACGATGTCCAATCGAACGGTGTTCAATCGAATGGTATCTAATCGAACTGTGTCCAAACGAACTGTGCACAATTGAACGGTGCGCAATTGAACAGTGTGCAATATTTCGTGTCTAATAGCACTGCTGGGCAATTGCAACGTGTCTAATTGTCCTGTGCGCACTACGAATACCGGCCAATAATTAAGTTTGTAACCGTGAATTGTGATTCGAATTGTTAGCGCGGATAGCCGCGGGATTCAGGGTCTGGGCGGTGGACTCAGTGAGTAAAGAGACGAGGTATATGTTCGGTTAATATGTAATTTATCATAACTAATGAGAATGTCCTATGCTAATATAATACAGTGCCCTACTCTAATATATACATGTGTTGCCTCGTATTGCGAGGAGCGAGTTATCTAGGTGGTTGCGAGGCGCGGGCGCGTACGGCGCTCTGATTGGCCGCGGTGGAGCATGGCTAGTGTGTCAGTCGGTCGGCGCTGTGATTGGCGGTCGCGGCCAGTCTCGGAAATCGCGGCGCTCGTGGCAGTACAGTTGCTGCTGCGCGGTGCGAGGCGGCGCTCGTGTCGATGATGGCGGTGCCGAGATTGGTCGTTCGTTACGGTCGCGACGGCGCGGTACGGTGCGTCGCTACTACTGGCCGTTGATCGGCCTCGGCATTGTGATTGGTTACGGCGGTGCGTGGCTGCGCGGTGCGGTAGACGGCGAAGCGCGTGTCTCGGCGGAGTCAGCTGTTTACCGGTATCAGCTGTTCGCGCGGTCGGTGATCATCCCGCGAGGATGATCTTCGCGGTGCCGGTTATCCCCTCACTCCGGGGTCCCCAGCGGTGGTGCGGGACCACTCACCACGTGGCCGGGATGAGGAACGTGCTGGTGTGGCGTCGCTCACTTCGCGACTCGGGAGACACTCAATGCGTGTCGACGGGAATTCGAGGTTAGGCTCGCACTCAATCCGTGCTCTAGGAGGTCAAGCTCAATCCACCCGGAGGTACGATCAGCTCACTCCGCTGATCGGGAAGATCTGCCTTCTCTCGATCGGTGGAAGGTTTTTATACCCTCCACAGGGTGACGAGAGGGGCAGAAAAGTAAGGAGCGGGGTGCCTACACGAGGTAGAGGGTAACGGCCTTATATGTTTTTACTGGCTTATCCCGGTCGCGAATAACGGCTTGTTACAAGTTTCCACCGAGGGTTCAAATCGAGTCAGAGTTGGGTTGAGTTAAGCCTTTTTGCGATGGAAACGAACTGAACTTTACCGTAACCCTACCCTAGCTTGTTTCGGGAGTGGTGCATTTGCACACGGTGCTTTTGGACACGATATTTTACGCACCGTTCAGTTACACATCGTTCATTTGTACATCGTTCACTTGGACACAGTAAGAAATAACTATGCCGAGGGTACCCTACCGTTGGTATGGGTGCCGGAGGGCAGGCCGAAGGCCTTACACGCCCCGTGTGTGTGCGCACGCGTGTATGTATCCATTTCTATTCGTGTCTAACTGAACGGTGTGGAAGTGAGCGGTGTGCAACTGAGCGATGTGCAACTAAACGGTATGCAAACGAACAGTGTCCAAAAGCACCATGTCCAAATGAACGGCGTGCAAATGAATGGTGCTCAAGATATCGTGTCCAAAACCACCGTGTGCAAATGCACCGTGTCCATTTAAACCGTGTCCAAGTAAGCGCCACTCATTTGGATGAGTTGAAAATTGTAATTTTAATTCAAAACATCTCAATAGTGGCCTAGCATTGTGTTTGAATTATTCTACAATGCGGAATCGTATCGTGTGCAATCAGGTCCGTGTGTAAACGGATCGGTGCGCAATCGAGTTCGTGTGTAATTGGGTCCGTATGCAAACTGGTCGGTGCGTAATCGGGTCCGTGTGCAATTAATTCTGTGCCCGATTTAAACGCTATGTGTCCGATCGCTGTTGTGTCCAATAAAGTCTGTGTCCTATAGGAATTGTGTCCGATTAGGACTATGTCCGTTTGGGAAATACTACTGTGTCCGATTATTTATGTGCGCAATCAGGCCTCACTCCTCTCTAATCTCTCAAATCTCTACGCCCGGACCACTGACCTACTTCTTAGCTTCTCTCTGCAGTTTCTCCCTTACCATATAACTCGTCCTTCCATCCACCCGTTTTAAACCTCTCTTCTAACCTCTTCAATCCCTCCCTTTCTTTCGATTCCCAGATCTCTACTCCATAACTGTCCACACTAGTCTATCAAAGAGTCATAACGGCCTTCCCCATTCCCTTTCAAATCTCATATTCCCTATTCCCCATACCTGCCCCATCACCGCCGCCGCTTTCCTAATTCTATCTTTACCTGAGCATTCTGCCTTTCATTCCTCTACAACACGTAACCTAAGTATTTGTACTCCTTCACCTCTATCACTTTTCCCTTCCATTTTTTACTCTGCTCTGTTCATTCTACTTCCCCCTTTCTTAAATCTTAACACCTTCATTTTTTCCGCATTTAACTCTAAACCCTTCCTCTCCAAGTACTCTTCCAATCTCCCCAACATACTCCTCAACATACTTCTCATCTCTCCCTCCCCTTCCGCCAATAATACTAGATCATCTGCATATTCCAATGAGTATATTTTTTCCCCCTCAATCCTATCCCCCCACTTTATCTTTCCCATCTCCTCCTCCAGATTTGTTAACAAAATTGAATAACAGCGGACTGAACGGGCACTCTTGTCTTACCCCTCTTGTTGTCCAAAAATTCCCACTTATTTTCTCTTCCATATTTAATCTGCTTCTCGTTTCCTTAAGTACTTCTTCCACTCTCCCTATCAATCCTTTTCTTACTCCCCTCTCGCTCATTGCTTTTATTAACATCCTATCTATTGAATCAAACGCCGTTTTCAACTCTATAATATATTGCCACCAATTTACCCTGCTTTTTTTCCAACTGCCTATTACCAAAAAGTTTAGTGTGTAAATATTATCAATTGTTGCCCTAACTTTTCTAAATCTCGTCTGATTCTCAGGTACCATCCCCCCTCCCTCTACTTGTCCCCTCACCTTCTCTACCAAAACTGCTGCATAAATTTTATAGAGAGTGGGCATTAAGGATACCCCCTGTAATCTCCCACTGCTTTTCCCTCTCTCTTCTTTACTATGGATACTATGATGCCCTCCCTCCAACTATCCGGCCACCCTCCTGCCCGCATTTCCACACCTCATTCGGTATCTCATCTCTCCCCGCTGCTTTTCTATCCTTGAACATTTTAAGTACCCTCTTGAATTTTTCTTTACCGACTTCCTCTTTCGTATCCAGCCCTCAATTTCTTCTTCCTCCCAATCTTCATATTTATTAATATTAATGTTAATGGGTTGCGCGTACATATGCACACACGTACGCATGCACGCACGCACACTTTTTTAATGCATTTATAATACTAATTTAATCTACGTATTCGAAAATAAGTATTACTTAAACGCTCCAAAAACGCTAACTTCAAGTCATCGTATTTTTTAGACTGTTTTCGGAATTTTTGTTAAAAGAAACTTAATCAGTACTAGCTAAACTATAGCATATATTCATGCAATTTCAGCTTTTTAATCGAAGCTATTTGTTTTGCCATAAATGTGCAGAGTCTTTTGCGAGAAATTTCCGTGTTCGTCCGTTTCTTCGATCTATGTTTAGTGGTTGCTCATGAGATCCGTCTCTCCGTGAAGAATTTGCAAGTCCACTAAAATTCACTATTTGGATAACTCGGTCTTAAGCAAACATACAGATTATGACTATAATCTAATATGGAAATAACATGTAATATAACAGATATTATTCCCTAGTTATGTTAATTTTACGTATCTTGTTTTATATGTACATAAAGATAACTATGTTATAAAACTGCTACATATTTTTATTATTTCCTTGTTATGAGAAATAACATCAACATTATACAGACTGCATGCTAATATGGTTTATCGAATTTAAAACTGAAGTAATCATAAACTGAAGCTAGAAATAATATCTCATTTTCAGTAATATTTTATTCTATAAATAATTTTAGTGTCAACGGAGATTATAAATACGAAGAAACATTCATGCATTTTTTGGCAATAAATTATTACTTATATTGCATCAAGTTACATCATTTTCTGACTAGACTTTCGGAACTTCACAACGAACAATGAATTTTGTTTTTAAGATCATAACTGATTCCTCCTGGCTTCCGGTATACTGAACTTGCGATCCTTCAAGTTGATCACGACGACGGTGATATTGTCCGCGGATCCTCTACAAAATACCAAGACTAACATTAGTAACATGTGCAAAACTTTAATTAATTCCTAACACTTAAGTTAAACTTTTACTAAAAAAAAATCATAGAAAATATCTAATTACAAAATAATTTGAAAAAAGGTCATTACAAATGTATTACGTTTTTATAAATGTATCAATATTTATACTTTAAATAAACTATATATGCTTATATTTTAAATAAACTATATATACATATGGAGGTTGTGTTTATACACTAGTCACAGAAATTAAGGGATATTTTTAAAAATCCCAAATTTTTAGGTGATTTTTAAAAGGCTGTAACTTGAAGAAAAATGGTCGTAGAGAAAAATAAAATAAAGCAAATTAAAGCTTCAAGCTTCTAGTTTTCAGGTCATGAGTTTGAAATTTTTTAGCATCAGCAGTTTTTGAGTAATCAATAAGAAAACCATCGGAAAAAATTTTTCCAAATTTTTTCTTGCCTTTAAAAAGGTCCATGGACTTCCAAATTTTTTTCAGTGATCCCATCATAAAGCTCTTCTAGATAATTTAATTGTCTTTAATGTGACCTTTTTTGAGGCCTGTATGATGATTTTTCACTGAGTTATCGTCATACAAAGCAAAAAAGTCATTATTGACTTTCGTAATCCATAACTCGGGAAATAATGATCGTACAAAAAATGAAAAGAGGGTTCTAAAAACTATTCTCTACTGCAAAGTATTCTCTACAAGACCTAGTTATTGGTTTTTGTTAAAAAAATTTTTTTTAGTACGAGAAAGTTAATTAAAAAGAGGTAAAAAATTGCATAATTCAGCGAATAGGGACATTCGCATAACTTGGTATAACTTTGCAAATAATGGATAGACTAAGGATATTGACGGTAACTTTTCAACCTCAAAGTATCCCAAAGAAACCCTAAAAATGTCAAAGCGCTGCGATTTTTTTTTTTGTTGTGCTCGGAATAATTGTATTTGTCGTTTATGCTAAAAATCAACTTAAGGATGACTTTTTCACTTTTTATTCATTGTTTTATGTTGAAAATGTGTTTTTTAGCAATAATCCGTATTTTCTTTACTAGAAAGTGTTAATTATTGTAAAAAAAAATTTTTTTTAATTAAAAAAAATTTTTCTCAATTTTTTTAACCGTATCCACAATACTCTACAATCGTCAAAAAAAATTCGTTTGATTTTTTCCCGGCACTGTTTTTTTACCACCGGCATTAGCGTTATTTAGCGTTATTAGCGTACCACGTGGAGGTTGCACGGTGGATTTACGGTATTGTGTGTGTGTGTGTGTGTGTGTGTGTGTGTGTGTGTGTGTGTGTGTGTTCGTGTGTTTTTTAAGGTAATGAGACTCTACGGCTCGTCACTTCCGCAGTATTTAAACGACTCCAAACTCATTAAATACCCTTAAATTGTGTATGTGTGTGTGTGTGTATGCTGCAGATCACAATTTAAAATCGCGTATTGCCGCCTCTGTTGCTAATCACCGATTCTAAGCGGTCTCGCATATTTATGCACCGCTGGATGTCTCGTTGCGGAATTTCTCGCCAAGTTTGCAAAAGCGCTTGAGTCAATTGACGGAGATTTTGTAATCGCGGGTAGTCTCGTCGCAATCGACGCCCGAGCATGTCCCAAACATGCTTAATGGGGTTTAAGTCGGGACTCATAGGTGGGTGGTTGAGAGTTACCACGTTGTTGGCGTCAAGAAAATTTCTCGTACGCTTTGCGGTATGAGGACGAGCATTATCCTACATGAGGATGAAACGATTATCCATGCGTCTAAGCATGGGCAGGACGTGTGGTTGCAGGATTTCAGTGACGTACGTTTCGGCAGTCAAGGTTCCAGGAATGATTACCAAAGGAGTTCTGCTATTCATGGATACGCCTGCCCATACCATTACTGAACCGCCATTAAAAGCCGCGACTGGCCGCGTGCAATTATCACAATTACATTCCCCACGGCGGCGCTAAACGAGAGATCGTCTGTCATTGCCATGAAGACAAAATCGGGATTCATCCGTGAATAATACAGTGGCCCACTGTCTACGACCCCAATGCCGATAGTAATGCGCGTAGGCTAATCGGGCTCGACGATGTCTAGATGAAGCATAGCGGTTTGGGCATCGAGCATGTAGTCCTTGCTCTCGAAAGCGACTTCGAACCGTTGAGACTGAAATGTGTTGTTGAGAAGGACGTTGTCGACGATTTAAAAATTGATGAGCAATCGTACGTGCATGCACAGTAGGTTCTCGACGAGCCCATTGAACGATAGCCCGGTCATCGCGCTCGGTAGTGATCCGTCGTCTACCTTGACCCGGACATCGCTCGTAGCTTTGGGTCTCGTTAAATCGCGTAGAAGCACGACTAACAACCGATTGGCTCACTCCCATAGTAGCTGCAACTTGAACTTGATTATTACCCTCTTGAAGAAGAGTAACAACGCGAGCAACATCAGTTGCAGATAAATATCGCCGCGGCATATCGAAGAAAAAATTTTTTTTAACATCAAAGAAGGATTCGAATATCCCGAAAGGAGTTTTGGATTAGTTTAAAAAAAAAAACTGTTTTTGTTTTAATGAAAGCTTGTGAAAACGATTTGGACTCTGAAGAACTCAGTAAAAATTCAAGATGAAATACAGCGATCCATTGGGGGTACAGTAGAAGCTCCGCATTGCCACTCTCCGATTTATTGCGTTTCCTCTCAATGCCTCATTGTCTCATCGAAGGGGAAATCTATTCCCCCACTACGCGTCCTACCGCACTACCGCGCATCAGCGCCGCGCAGCCTGCTCACGTCGTGCACGCCACTCTCTCCCACTCTGTCGATAGAGTAGGGTTACTTCGCAGTGCCACAATTTCATTCAATGCCACGACGCAAACCCCCGAGACCGTGGCTGCGGAGCTTCTACTGTATATCAACTTTTTTCAATTAATTTTTAAATTGACGTTTAAAACTAAAGCAGTTACAGCGATCAAAAAAAATCAAACAAATTTTTTTTACAAATGTGGAGCATTATGAATATGATTAAAAATGAATTTGAGAAAAAAAAATTTTTTTTAAACAATAATTAACATTTTCTGATAAAGAAAATATCGATTATTGCTAAAAAAAAACATTTTCAACATAAAAAAATGAATAAAAAGTGAAAAAGTCATCCTTAAATTGATTTTTGGCAAAACGACAAGTTCAATTATTCCGAGCACAATGAAAAAAAAATCGCAGCGCTTTGAAAATTTTAGAGTTTCTTTGGGATATTTTGAGGTTGAAAAGTTACCGTCAATATCCTTAGTCTATCCATTATTTGCAAAGTTAAAAATGACTTTTTTGTTTTAAATGACGATAATTCAGCGAAAAATCATCGTACAGGGCTAAAAAAAAAAGTGAAATTAAAAAGAATTAAATTATCTAAAAGAGCTTTATGATGGGATCACTGGAAGAAATTTATGGAAGTCCATGGACCTTTTTAAAGGCAAGAAAAAATTTGGAAAAATTTTTTCCGATCGTTTTCTTATTGATTACTCAAAAACTGCTGATATTAAAAAATTTCGAACTCAAGATCTGAAAACTAGAAGCTTGAAGCTTTAATTTTTTTTTTAATTTTTCTCTACGACCATTTTTCTCCAAGTTACAGCCTTTTGAAAATCACCTAAAAATTTGGGATTTAAAAAAAATCCCTTAATTTCTCTGACTAGTGTAATTTATAAACATATATTTTATTAAATAATATACTTTCATAGTTTATTTAGTTTGTTATTATTTTGTACATAAGAATTCGAGATAATTCAGGCAAAATTTTATTAAGATTTTATATTTAGTATATGTAAACTTAAATTACCTTGAATATTAAAATACTTATATAAAATGCATATTATGTTATTATTTCTATATATCTATTATTCTATTAATGTATTCTATTTATTATTATTGTTATTATTATTATTATTATTATTATCATTCATTTCTATTAATGCATTTTTATTCTTAGTACATTTTTACTTCTTATTAAAATAATTTTTTATGCAAGTAGAAAATGGCCATCAAATTTTTTTGTATTACATTTAAATATAAAACAATCTGTTATTTTTCATTATATTAAAAAAATATATAATGCATTCCTAATTATTTCTTTAGTTTTAATATCTTTGTCTAATATTTTTCTGTAATTTTCTTAATCAAAAAAGATAAACGGAATCTTTCTTAGTTTCAAATCAGTTTTTTCGGTTTATGTTAATATTAACCATTCTTCACTTAAATATAAATAACAAAAGTGATATCTTCTCATAAAAAGATTATAATCCTTTTTGTCCTTCTTTAGAATCGCTCATAATATGTCTAAATTTTGTCATTTGAAAGACTAGCAAATCATAAAGTTCAAAAAATTTTTTCGCTTCAGTAGTTTCAAGAAAAACGTAAAATACTTTTTTGTGTAGCAAAAGTAGTCCCTTTCATGTCACTTTTTTTGGATAAAGTTGTCGATTACAACACTTTAACATTGTTGCACAGTTCTTATCCTCTAATAGATGGCGTGAATCATGGCAAAAAACATATCAGCTTGACTTTTTCAACACGTTTTATTATTTGAATGAGTCCCAGATGCGCACAGTAATAAACGAACACAGCAAGCTGAAACGGACTCAGACCAAACGGACACAGTGCGAAATGGACACAAACCAAATGCGCACAGTGCAAAACGGACACAATCGCAAACCCATGTTGTGCAGAGAATGCTTTGCACACGCACGCACGCACGCACGCACGGGGGAAGGCTTCCCCCCCTCCCGCACCCACCCCGTCGGTAGGGGTGCCCTGAAAAGTCGCAACCCATGTGGTAAGTTCGTGCGCATTTGGTCCGTGCGCATTTGATTTGTGTGCATTTGGTCTGTATCCGTTTGTTACTGTGTCCGTTTATTATTGTGTCCGTTTGGTCTGTGCGCATTTGGTCTGTGTCCGTTTCGCATTGTGTCCGTTTGTTACTGTGTCCATTTGGTCTGTGCGCATTTGGTCTGTGTGCATTTGATCTGTGCGCATTTGGTCTGTGCGCATTTGGTCTGTGTCCATTTCACACTGTGTCCGTTTGTTACTGTGTCCGTTTCACTCAGCCTGCTGTGTCCGTTTATTACTGTGCGCATCTGAGACGCTCTCTATTATTTTAGCACTTGCATGCGCGTTATCTTGCGACACGTATATAGTAACTCATAGAATTAACCGACGCTTCATCGTTTTCACTAATCTAACTTTGGCTAACAACTAACTTTGGCTAACAATTTGCGAAAACCCAAGACACTCAACTCAGATAGCACACGTCCTCAGGTAGTCCTCAGGCGTCCAAGACGGACTTCGTGAATATCCTGAGGACGTCCTGATTTTATCCCGGGATGTCCTTAGGACATCCAGATGAATAACAAACGAACGCCACTTTTTAGTCCTCAGGATCTCCTAAGGACAGTCCACCAGACGTCCTGAGGATACCATGGGATTTCCTCAGGACATCCTCAGGAATAGCAAACAATGACCACTTTTTATCAGAATTTTTTAGATTTTTTTTTAGGATTTCTGTTAAATATTCCGATTTTTTATAAGAATTGAAACGTTTTTCAGAAAAATTTAAAAAGTAAAAAATTCTGATTAATTTAGAAAATTTTTGAATATTTCTATGTATTTTTAAGAGTTTTTGAGAATTAAAATAAATTTTAAGAAAAAATAAAAAGTTCTAATTATTTCTACGGTAATTTTGTAAGAGGAAGAAAACTATACTTGTTTCAGCCAAGCCACAGTGGTATCTGTTAAAGTATTGTATGTTTAATCTCTGTACCCGAGAAAACGGTCACCCATCCAAGTGTCAACCATCCCTTACGGAAAAAACACTAAAAATAACACTTAAAAAAATACTCAAGTTGAGTATAATTTGGGACAAGGGTTAAACACTCAATTCAGTGTAAATACTCAACTTGAATGTTCGCTCTTTAATTTACTTTTAATTAGAGTGTTATTACTCTCAACTTGAATGCTCGCCATCTAATTTAGTGTTAATTTCAATGTAATCCTAAATTTAAGAATCACACTGAAATTAACACTCAATTAGATGGCAAACATCCAAGTTGAAAGTAATACTCAAATTAATACTTAAAGCCAGCTAAACACTCTAGTTGAATATTTATTTTAGATATTTATTTTATGTCCATTTCTATCAAAGATTAATTTTAATCTCGGTTGAACTTACTTTTTTTGCTTTTGTTTTTATTTAATATTTTCTAATCCAATGTTTGAGAGTGCACACTCAATATTAAGTGTATACCTTCAACCGATAGATGTTGAGTGTACATCCCCAACGTTTCAGTGTTCACACTTTATGTTGGAAGTATACACTAATTTATTGTGTGTTATATCCAAATGTTGAGAGTAATACTTTTAAATATTCAGTATTTAAATCCAAACTTTAGTATTCAATCATTGGGTGTACACACTCAATGTTCGAGTACAAACACTCAATCTTTAGTGTAAATACTCAAGATTTGAGCGTATACATCTAAATTTGGGAGTAAACTCCCAAAATCGAGTATTAACACTCAATTTTAAGTGTAAACTCTCAAAATTGGAGTGTTTTTTCCGTAAGGGATCGTCGACGTTGCTCGACTTCGAAGACATACGCATCCTAATGCTTCGTGATAATCCATGAGTACTTGTTTATGCATACATATTTGTTATAGATCATTACAATAGATGTTGTCAGAAGGATGAAACATATATAGTTAACTTATATTTTTATAAATAATTATAAAGTTACAGTTTTTTTTACTCATTTTTACATATGCGCGCGAAATAGCATGTGGAATAACTTATTAAAAAACCTGTTTTTGCTCCGTTTGTATAAAATAAAATAAAAATTTTTAATGTCATCTTTTATAATTTTTTAGTATTGTTAATATGCCACATTGTTTCAATAAGTGTAGACATTCAATCTGACTTTGAAGTTGACTTTAGACTACTTTTGCCGATAGTCGACTAACAGTTGATCCCAGACAGCACCAGATATCGTACGAATATTATACTCTCATACGTAATGTACTGTGATCATACCGAATATACGTAAAACATTCATATAACGTCTCAGTAGAATGTCATTTTGATATATCCTCAAGATAAACTTAGAATATAGCGACTGAACTTCGCAACTCCTACTGAATATACTGAGATTATATCTAATATACTCAAAACATCCGTAAAATATCCTATGATATATCTCATGTATATCTATCACATATTTCCAAAATATCCGCGTAATATCGAAAGTGAATCATGTCAACGCTATCTATGATCTGTAACGTTACGCATTTTCGTCTGCCGTGTGATGCAGACACGTGGTGAAGTGTAGGGTGTGAACATGCGAACACGAACTCACGGACAACGTGGTTTTCTCAGGAATTACGCCCAGATAACTCTGGTATGTACATAAGATATAATATAGTAACGTAAACTATAATAATATATATATATATTGTATATATACATATATTATTTAGGTTATAACCTACAATTATCTGAACATAATTTCCCAAAGCACCCCAGCGTATTCAACAGATATTACGCTTCATTTTTTGCGATAGCTTCCTGATGTGCGAAATGATTAATTCCTCTTCTTATTTCTTCTTGCTAATTCTGTATGTTTAATTCCTTGTTCCTTATTCCTCTCATTATGCATGAGCCCATATAATGTGAACATACTGTAGACATATTGTAAATATACTGAAGATATACTTTAGACATACGTATAACATTCTTAAGATATATTCGGTATATTCTCATAAACTGCCAGCAAAATTCTATGGGATAAGGCAACGCGGACATAGTACGTTATTAGTATATACTCGCCATATCACAGACGTATCTCTAATATTATACGAATATTGCAATATACTTTCGCAATATCCTATTATCGTTCTCATAATCTACACGTGCTGTCTGGGATTTGATGCTGTGTGGAATTTTATTGTTAGTTTTACACAGAGAAACAAATTATACATACATGAACGAGGTACATTTTACACATTTGATTTTACAATGCATTCTAGAAATACGGTATTCAAAGATTGCTCACTTGCTATATTTTATCGTCTTTTTCAAAAATTAATATACATCTAGGATGTTCCTGAATACTGTCTTAAGATGTCTTAAGGACTTTCATGGGATGTCCTGAGGATTTTTTGTATGATGTCCTAAGGACTATTTTAGAATGTCCTGAGAATTGTCATAGGATGTCCTGAGGACTGACTTAAGATGTCCTAAGGACTTTCAGGATATCATATTCTCAGAACATTCTGTGCTATCTAAAATGTCTGGTATTTATACAGTTATCATATTTAAGTTTATCTTCAGACATTCTGTAGTTAATGAAACTCTTTATACAATATTTTAAGAATAGCATTTTTAGCTAGAATACATATATCCTCAGAACATTCCAAGGATGTCCTCAAGACGTAAGTAAAATTTTAATTCATAATTAATACTATTACAGAATACAAACCCTAACATTCTAAACTTACTTTAGAAGTCCAATTTATACATAAAATATTTATATAAAATATTTACAATAATACAACTATTATATCCTGACAAAATCCCAGGACATCCCGGGACATATTCAGGATGATTCTGAGGACCCAGACAGCACCAGATATCGTGCGAATATTCTACTCTCATACGGAATGTACTGTGATCGTACCGAATATACGTAAAACATTCATATAACGTCTCAGTAAAATGTCATTTTGGTATATCCTCAAAATAAACTTAAAATATAGCAACTGAACTTCGCAACTCTTACTGAATGTACTGAGATTATATCTAATATACTCAAAACGTCCGTAGAATATCCTATGATATATCTCATGTATATCTATCACATATTTCCAAAATATCCGCGTAATATCGAAAGTGAATCATGTTAACACTATCTGTGATCTGTAACGTTACGCATTTTCATCTGCCGTGTGACGCAGACACGTGGTAAAATGCAGGGTGTGAACGTGCGAACACGAACTCACGGACAACGTGGTTTTCTCAGGAATTACGCCCAGATAACTCTGGTATGCACATAAGATATAATATAGTAACGTAAACTATAATAACCCAGTAAACAATAATATCTTGTAGAAGTCGAAGACATCTTGCTCAAGATGTCTTCAAGACATTTCTAAAAGATATCTAAAAGACATCTGAAAAGATTTTGTTAAGATATCTTCATAGAATTTCTAAAAGACATCTAAAAGACATTTAAAAGACATTTTAAAAGATGTCTTAAAAATTTTTGAATTAGACATGCCAAAGATATCTAAATGATCTCTTTTAAAAGATATCTTTTAGACGTCTTTTATATATATCTTTAAGACCAGTTTTAGAATTCCTTTTTGATAACTTATATTATAAATAATATTTTTTTATATTTATTATTTATCTTTTTATATAATAAATTTTTTATATATATTTATTAATTAATATTTACAAACAAAACACATTTTAAATAATAATTTAATATATTATATTCTGGAGAATATAAAACTTTACTTTACAATGGTAATTAACATATTATACTTTAAACGGATACATACAGGATATTATGGTTGCGATAAATGTGAAGAAGAAGGTGAATGGAGAGATAATCGAATGTTATTTCTTAATGAAAGTGCTCCATTACGCACGGATGAAAAGTTTTTACTACGACATAATGAAGATCATCATTTGAATAATTCACCTTTCGAAAGTATAGGATTGAAAATGATTACTCAATTTCCCTTGGATTATATGCACCTTGTTTGTCTCGGTGTCATGAAAAAACTTTTGAATTTATGGATCCGAGGAGTAAAAAACATTAAATTGCGTGCATCTGAAATAGATCAATTATCTGCAGACTTGAAAACGTTAGTATCACACATACCCATTGAATTTTTTAGAAAACCGAGAGGTTTAGATGAATTAGATCGCTGGAAAGCGACGGAATTTAGATTGAATTTAGATCTCTTATATACAGGTTTAATAACTATGTGGTCATATTTACCAATTAATTACTTGAGAAATTTTTATGCTCTACACTGTGCAATTTCTATTCTTTGCAATCCTATCGATTATAAGAACAATAATGCATATGCGCATGAATTATTAGTATATTTTGTACAAACATTTAAAATTTTATATTCTGAAAAGTACGTAACGTACAATGTACATAACTTGATTCATTTGCACGAAGATGTTAAGAATTATGAATGTCTGGATATGTTCAGCGCCTTTCCATTTGAAAATTATTTTCAAGAAATGAAAAAAATGCTCAGAAAAAGTGCACAACCATTGCAGCAATTGCACAGACGATTGACTGAAAAATCAAAAAGTAAAATAAATATGAGGTATGAACTTGAAGAATATCCCATTCTTAAAAAACCCAAAAACGAAGAATTACAGTTTGGATGTGAACAGTCTCATCGAGAAGCAACGTTTAAAAACTTTACACTGTCTTCCGAAAAAGAAGCGGATTCTTATTGTTATATAAATAAAAATGTTCTTAAGATTAAATATATTGGCAAAAAGAATGGAGAAACAGTTATACTGGGAAAAATATTTAAAAATTCAAGCAATATTTCTTCATATCCATGTGATTCACGACATTTAGGAATCCATGTCGGAGATGAATGGTCTGATGTAGGAATATATCCAGTCAGCCAAATAAGTGCCAAAGCAATACGTTTACCTTACAAACAAATATATTGTATGATACCAATTTTACACACTACTGACTAAAGTGAGTTTTTTAAAAACATTTTGGGAATTGCTCAAATATTATATTAACGATATCACATGAATTGAAAATTTGTAGAAAGAAATTTTAATAACTTATTTAATAATTTAATCAAATAAAATATTATTAATAAAAAGTTTAATTACAATAAAACTTCTTTAAAACAATTATATATAAATTGCTGCTTTTATTTATTATTATTTAAACAGTTACTATTTAATTGATGTTTATTGTTTTAGATGTATTACGTTATATTTTGGGACAAATACTGTCAAATTGTTCCTCATTGTTGGTTGAACATTTCTGACAATACATTCAAACATCCACCATCTACATGTAATATGACAAAAGCAATAAAGAAAAAAATTAATCCTGGTAGTGATTGGAAAACGTCAAGTTACCGTACACTTTTGGGACCTTATGATACATATGATAAAGCTCGAGAAGTAGAAAAGTCTTGCACTAATATATCATCTTCGGATGATGTTCAATTAGCTGCTTTGAATAATTTGGAGCAAATATTGCCTTTAAAACGGCAAATAATTAAGAAGAAATTTTATGACGATACAGATGATAATAAGATTAAACACCGTAAGTACAAAACATCATATATAGTAAATATTATATACATAATACTGTTATTGTTAATAATAAAATATTTAATCAAATATGTTAGAAAGCAACAAGTAAAAATAGTAAATAAATTAATATTTACGTTATACATTTATTAAAAATAATATTTTTAATGTTACAGCGAGCAAGAAATATAAAAGAATTCCTACTCCTCCACATAATTACAAAGAACAAAACGAAAGTGACATGTCTAATAAAAACGGATCACCCATAATAAATTTAGAAACTAAAACGAAAAACCTGGTGAATATTAATTATTTATTTGTACATGAAGATACACTGTAGAATTTAGAACATATTATATATACTTTTGTATCAATTTTTTATTATTTAGAAAAGGAATGAATCCTATATAACTAGAAATGTGCCATCTACTTCCAAAATTCCACCAGTTTTAAAGGAGCATCCATTTTCTATTCAAGTTTATCACAGTAAAAGTGAAGGAGAAGGAGAAGAAGAAGAAGGAGAAGGAGAAGAAGTGGACGTAATTTATTCTTCTGTGCCTGAAAATTCAAACAATGATAAAGGTAAGTATTTTGTATTATAGACAGTATAAAAACTTTTTTAATAAATAAATTTTTTAATATATTTTTGTATTACAGGTTATGTTATTAGTACGGACGATGACATAAATAATGCAACTATTTTTGCAACTTTAAGTAAGTAAAATTTTCGTTTGAAGTATGTTATTAGAGAATATATCAAAATATAATTTTTTTAGTTGTATATATTAGTATTATAGTTTTATAATATGTAATGTATAATATATTAATTTATCACTTATAGAGAATTATTTTATTGTAAACTTTAACTTTGTATTTACTACTTGAATGTTTGTCTTTGTTTTAGTTTTTTTACAGAAGAAAATTGATTCTCTTTCCGAAGATTTTAAACGCGAAACTGCAAAGAACAGAGCAAAAGTCCAAGAAATACTTGCAATTTTAAGAGATAAATTCCCGAATGGTGGAAATGAAGAAATTTCTTATGGTTTAATGCCTGAATTTCCCTTGGTAACCATAGAAGAATACGTCCAATTTAATGATATGTTGAAAAATAACCCAAATAGCACTGGATGTTCCAAGGACGTCCATGTTAAGTCCAATTCAGGTCCACATGTCCATGGACATAAAATGGACATTCATAGGATATCCATTATTGGAATTAAAACGGATGTTCTATTCAGAACGTCCTATGCTCAATATCTGATTTATGTCCGCACTTGGATCTTACTTTTATATAATTTATCTTTATTATTTTTATTATGTAATCTAAAAGAAATATTGTAAATTATATATATATATATATATGTATTATTTACAATATTTCTAATTAACATTAATTTATAAATAATAATAAATTATATTATTTTTAATTTTTAAAAGGTTTATTTTAATTGTTCTACTTTTAGATAGAATATGAAATATGTAATATGAAATAATATGTATTATTTTTTTATTTATTATTAACATTATTAATTATTGGTATTTTTTTAAATGTTTGTTATAATATATTATTGTTTCTTTTTTATTTTCGTTTCTTTTTCTTTTTTTTTTCGGTTTCTTTTTCGTTTCTTTTTCCGACCAAAAGAGAGATACAGCAATTGGTCTGAGTCAAGCGTTGTCTCTGATTTTTACACCGAGCACTTGGTACGCGTATCAAATAGTAAATAACTAGTGAATGTGTTTAATCATTGGCTGATCAGCTTAAATTCATTACTTGATACGCGTACCAAGTGCTCGGTGTAAATTAGGGCTCTGTCTAACCAGTAGCATAATAGGCGCTAGACAGAGAAAGAAATTGACCCGGACCATGTTTCCTCTTTGTTTTTCTGCCGGACACTTTTCAAGAGCTTTTTGCAGGAAATGCGCAGTCCATGCTTTATGTCGATGATTTTTACAAAATTTGGATTAACCCACTATTACAGCAAGCTCTTTAATTGAAAAAGGCCCAAAAGAAATAATCAAACCATAATAGGTCCAAAATTTGGTTTATTTCGGACTTTCTATGAATGTCCGAAATTGTGACAAACTTATATCCCATGGATGTCCATTAAAGGACTTTCTATGAACGTACAAAGTTGTGCCAAACGTATATCCTATGGACGTCCATCAAATGTCCGACGGACCTTATTTGGACTCTTAATGGATGTCCAAATGTCCAGAAGCGGATATCCACTGAACATACACTGGATGTCCTTGTGCTATCTGGGTAATGAATAAATTCGTAAATGCTTTGTAAGTAATTTTTCATTTATATGTAATTTAATAATTAATGATGAATAGCTCTGCGCGTGAATTTGCTTCTGAGTGATATGTGGGAATAATATTAACTATAAATGCAGTTTTTAACTAAACAATAAAAATAACGTTCTATAATTTATACATGAAAAGAATGCTTTTGCTGCATAACTAAATTATTTTTTACTTTATTTTTTTTACTTTTTTACTTATCTTGTATTATATATACATGTATTTTTTAAATTAAAATTATACGATCGAAAGTGTAGCTATACTTTACAATGTAAAGTTTACATAAAGATATTTATTAGGTTTATATGCAAAAGTAATGGCAACTTTTACTATTTTTGAAATAGTCATTGAAAATGTGTTTATACTTACTAAATTGCAACAAATGTGTGTTGTAAGGACTGCACACATGAAATTATTATAGTAATGTTTTACAAACACAGTGTCTTATTAACAAAACTTCAATATTTACCGAATATTATCTTTTTATTAACCTAATAAATGTATATTTTGACATATTATATACATTGCGATTCTGAGATTTCTGAAAGATACATTATTTTAAAAGTATGTGTGTGGGGGGGGCACTCTAAATTCTTAACATATAGACTCCATAGACTACACCGTGTATAGCATGCAATATATAAAGTGTAAATATGAATGAGTCTTAAACAAGACTCCATACTTGTACTTTACATATTGCATACTATACGCTTTAAATTTCATTGATTCATATATACATTATAATAGTATACGTAACTAATGAATAATAAATAGGTAATAAATAGTAATATTCTATATACAATTTTTGCAGGACAAGAGGATAAAGAACATTGGTGGACACACTGCTCAAAAAATGGTTTCAAATATACTCACAACCTGTATAACATTTGAGGTTGGCCATAAATTGTCTTGGACGGGTGCAAAAAACACGTTAGCGATCGAGAATTCCTCTTTTGCTAATATAATAATTGGTAAGTGTAAGTTTTTATAATTATAGATAATAGATAGTACTAATATGTTTGTACAAACGGAAGTCAGTCTTTCAAATTATATTTGTGTATTAATAAAAATATATGTTTCTATTTGTAGGAGCTGTGAGCCGTGCAAGGGGAAAAGGATCCACAAAATATACAATAGCAGAAATCATAAAACATATCAAAAATTGGTTGCAACACGCAGGTGACAAGATGAAATATAGATTTAAAAAATCTGCATCATAGAATATGTGTATGTATGTATGTACGTATGTATGTATATATACATATATACATACATACATACATACATATCGCAAATATTTAAGTAGAACACTAAAAAAGTAGGTATCTCACGTCCGCCATTTTTCTTTAAACTAGCAAGTAACTAGCATAATGTTTTATATATATAATACATTGCAATAATCTTTACAGTCTCAAGATCATAAATATCGTGTCTTCGTTTCATTGTCGCATAAAGTTTGGTGCTTCCAAAGATTATTGACGTATATATATATATATACAAAACATACCTAATTTTTCCTGCTAGTTAGAAGGAAAATAGCGGACGTGAGAATACTCACTTTTATAGTGCCTTAATTTAAGCGATAGATCCGCTATTACTGCTATAAGCCTAAGGCTGGATCCTCATGCAGACACCGGTGCTTTGACACCGAGCGCTAATTGGTGAAAAACGGGTGGTGGTGGTAAATATTACCGCCATCACCCATTTTTCACCAATTAGCGCTCGGTGTCAAAACGCCGTTGTCTGCATGAGGATCCAGAGTAAGTTTATTTGTGTTCGACAGATTTGGCATTGTTCGACATTCTCGATCAAGCTGCAAGTAATGGATGCTGGTACTGTCCCTTAAAGAAGATTAATCTTCGATCAATGGGTGCTGGGACTATCTACTTTTGAGGGCAGAGTCCGCATTGTTCGATGTTCTCGTTCGAGCTTCGAGCAATGGGTGCTGGGACTGTCCTCGGAAGAAGATAGAGTCCGCACGACAGTATTTTCTAGGGGAGAGTATGCACTGGTCAAACTTTTTCCGGGGACAGTACCAGCATCCATTACTCGAAGCTTGATCGAGAATGTCAAACAATGCTAAATCTGTCCTTGAGAGCAGATGATCTCAGCACCATTGGTCAAGTAATCCAATGTGAAATATAAACAACTGTAAATGCTATTGTTTACCATTGTAACATTAAAATTAAAATGTTGTATGCGTATGTTTAAAATTAAAATGTTGTATGCGTATGTTTAAAATTAAAATGTTGTATGCGTATGTTTAAAATAAAAATGTATGCGTATATTTAAAATTAAAATGTTGTATGCGTATGTTTAAAATTAAAATGTTGTATGTGCATTGTTACCAAAGTAAAATTTTATATTTTTCAGAATGTATGCTAAATTATAATTTAAAATGTGTTTTAAAATTTATTTGTAATATTAATAAATATATAAAAATATAGATATCTAAAAGGAATTCTAAAACTGGTCTTCAAGATATATAAAAGACATTTATAAGATATCTTATATAGGTCTTTCAGATTTCTAAAAGAAATCTTTTAGATATCTTTAAGTATTGTTTAAGATGTCTTTTAGATTTCTTCAAGATGTCTATTAGATTTCTTCAAGATGTCTTTTAGATGTCTTTAAGATGTCTTTATGACATCTTTAAGTGTCTATAAGATGTCTTTTAGACATCGCCAGATATCTAAAAGATATCTCAAACTGTTGCACAAGACATCTTTTAGATCGCGAAAAGATATCTTTTCGTAAAAAATGCAAGATATCGCAAGAAATCGCAAGATGTCTTTTAGAAATCTAAAAGACATCTTTTTGTCTATATGGGAATACACATATATATATTATTTAGGTTAACCTACAATTTATAGTTATAACCTACAATTATCTGAGCATAATTTCCCAACCTACCCCCCCTTACAGAAAAAACACTAAAAATAACACTTAAAAAATACTTAAGTTGAATATAATTTGGGACAAGGGGTAAACATTCAATTCAGTGTAAACACTAAACTTGAGTGTTCGCTCTTTAATTTACTTTTAATTAGAGTGTTATTACTCTTAACTTGAACGTTCGCCATCTAACTGAGTGTTAATTTCAATGTTAATCCTAAATTTAAGAATAACATTGAAATTAACACTCAATTAGATGACAAACATCCAAGTTAAAAGTAATACTCAAAGCCAGCTGAATACTCTATAGTTGAATGTTTATTTTAGATATTCGTTTTATGTCCATTTCTACCAATGCAGATTAATTTTAATCTCGGTTGAACTTTCTTTTATTTTTATTTAACATTTTCTAATCCAATGTTTGAGAGTGCACACTCAATATTAAGTGTTTTCCTTCAACCGATAGATGTTGAGTGTACATCCCCAACGTTTCAGTGTTCACACTTTATGTTGAAAGTATACTTCACTCATTTATTGAGTGTCATATCCAAATGTTTAGAGTATATTTCAAATATTCAGTATTTAAATCCAAACTTTGGTATGAACACTCAATCATTAGGTGTACACACTCAATGTTCGAGTATAAATCTTTAGTGTAAATACTTAAGATTTGAGCGTATACACCTAAATTTGAAAGTAAACTCCCAAAATCGAGTATTAACACTCAATTTTGAGTGTAATACTCAAAATTAGAGTGTTTTTTTCCATAAGGGCCAGCGTATTCAACAGATATTATATTTCATTTCTCACGATAGCTTCCTGATGTGCGAAATGATTAATTCCTCTTCTTCTTTCTTCTTGCTAATGCCATATGTTTAATTCCGTGTTCCTTATTTCTCTCATTATGCATGAGCCCATATAATGCGAACATACTGTAGACATATTGTGAATATACTGAAGATATACTTTAGACATACGTATAACATTCTTGAGATATATTCGGTATATTTTTACAAACTGCCAGCGAAATTCTATGGGATAAGGCAATGCGGACATAGTACATTATAAGTATATACTCGGCATATCACAGACGTATTTCCAATATTATACGAATATTGCAATATACTTTCGCAATATCCTACTATCGTTCTCATAATCTACATGTGCTGTCTGGGGGACGTCCTGTGCTATCAGGAACGGGATCACAAATTAACGCACAGATAACAAAAAATATAGTATACAACACGGACGTGAGTCTTTTGCACTCGTACAGATGTACGTACGCACTGACTTACAGCTCATGCGTCTACTCTTTGCACTTGTGGTTAACAAACCGACTTTCCTTCATTACATAACACACACATAAAAAATGTTTAATAAGATTCTTTCAAATCCTGAAACCGAAGATATTAAGAAATTAATTCTTTCTTGTTATTTCTATAGGATTTTTAAAAATTTTTATATTTTTAAATAATTTTTTCCATTGTTTCAATTTCATTGTTTTTTATTATTTTATGTTCTTAAATTCTGATTCTATGTATACTATTATTAGCAATTAAGTAGATATTACTATGATAAAAAAATACGGGGAATTTTTTATTTAAACTTAGTGTGTACTATAAAATCATGAAATTATTTTTTTGTGGGTTGGTAGTACTGTCTTTGACATCTGTGCAGAGTTTCATGTCAATATATTCAATTGCTGCAGAGCTACACGTGTTTTTGTAAACATACAAAAGTGAGTTTTTCGATTTTTACTATGTCTGATTTTGTTGATCAAAGAATTTGCATTGAATTTTGTTTGCGGAATGAATATTCTGCCGCGGAAACGTTGAGGGTGTTGCAGAAGGCCTTTGATAAGGCTATGTCACAAAAAAATGTTTACACGTGGTACAAAGACTTGAAAGAAAGCCGAGAAACGAGTTCAAGACGAACAGCGCCCGAACGACTATTAACATCTACCGATGAAAGCTATGTCAAGGAAATCAAAGATTTGGTGCTCGAAAATCGTCTATTGACAATTAAAGACCTTGCTGATGCTGCGGGCATTTCATTTGGATCAACCTAAACCATTTTAAGATGTTTTATGCCTCAACCCGTAGAAAAAAATTATGCAAAAAATTACTACACAAAAAATTGCATATTTTTGTGCATAAATTTTCGCAGTTTACAAATTTTTATACAAAGTTTTTGCCTTCAGAATTTTTCTACAGAATATTTTGCATAATTTTATGAATGTTTTCTGAAGCTTTTTGCATTCAGAAAAAATTACATAAAATTCTGCAAAATTTTCTACAGAAAAATTCTGAAGGCAAAAACTTTGTACAAAAATCTGTAAAAAATGCAGAAATTTATGCACAAAAATATGCAATTATTTGTGCAGTAATTTTTGCATAATTTTTTCCTACGGGAAACGCGTCAAATCTCGTCCTGTTGGTCCAAATTGATTTAAAAAACACTCAATTTTTTGGAAAAAAAAAACGTCGCGTTGACATCTGTAAAATAATGATTTTTGACTACCAGGACGTCATGAAACGCATCATTACGGGAGATAAGACTTGAATCTATGCATACGACTCGGAAATAATCGACCAATCGAGTGAATATCGTGCAAAAAGTGAACCAAGAACAAAAAAACCGCGCCAAAGTCGCTCAAAAATCAAGGTCATGTTGACAGTTTTCTTCGATTATCGCGGTGTTGTGCATTATGAATTTCTTCCGCCAGGTCAAACAGTTAACAAGGAATATTATTTGAGTGTTATACGTCGTTTGCGTGAAGCTATTCGCCTCAAGATTTCTCTGACAGTTTCAAGGATTGGAAAAAACGTTGGCATAAGTGCATTCTGTCGGACGGGGAGTACTTTGAAGGCGATAACATTGATTTGGAAGAATAAATAAAGATTTTTCATTTTATAAACAAATTTACCTTGTTTTTTATCACAGTAGTATATCATTTATAAACCATGTTTTTACATGATTTGTTGTTATTTTATCTGAACTTGAACTAATACAAGAATATTATATTATACATTATAGCCTTAACAAATTTTTAGTTATAAATTTCTTTAAATATTTATGGTACAAAAGTGGATATTTGCAAGAAAAATAAATCACCTGACTAAAATAATCTGATATAGTATTGTCTTAAAAAATGTGAAGCTGGGAGCGCAAATTAGAATAAACTCTTGCCATTTTCATGTTATTAATTCTTAGATTCGGCAAAGAATGGCATATGAATATTTCACTCTGCACGTTACATCTCAGGTTTGTAGTAGCAATACAATTGTTGAACGTTCTGATTATAGGATGTTTAGAATAGTTTCTATGAGACATTCACTAACACATATTTCTATCAATTACAACAAAAGAAATTCCATATTGTACTGAGGATCTTATAAGACACTCTCATACATGAAAGATTCGGAACATTTCATGTAATCCCTAAATTAATATAAAATTATTGCAACAACAAAAATTTCTAACGACATTGAATATAATTCAATAACAAGTTTGAAACATGTATGTAATTATCTTGTAAATAATTTAGCATGAATACCTTGCGTTGGTTTATATGCTCCTTAATAATATTTTATTAAAAATATTTTAATTTATCAAATCGCCATGTTAAATTCAGTATTTTAAAATTCTAGAATAAATCTTAAACTTTATAATTTTTGCATTAAATTTGCTTCCAGTAACACAAAAAGTTGTAACAATACAACCCCCCTAGCCGTATTGTCCCGATCACTAGCCGTCGCGGATATTTGACAGCCGTCCAACAAAGACGCTTGGTGTTTCATAAATTTTATCACGAACGAAACGCAGCATTGTAGTTGAGGCTAAAATCCCGCACCATACCGAGACCTCGCACAAGTTAAGACAGCGCGCACGCGCCGTACGAATCCTAGCCGGTGAGGGACCACTCGCGAGACTTCTGGTCCCGAGACTCTAGATCCCGAGAAACTACGAATTTAGCTGAAAATGGATATATATAAAAAGGCGAATCCGGTCAAGAAAGCTCACTCCACTCTAAACAACTGTTCCGTTTTTCTGATCTATGAGAAACCGGCTTCAGCACCGGGGCGAAGTGTCTTCGCCTCTATCGAGCGTTCTCGGCTGCCGACCGCCATCCGCTCCTGCAGCGGCACCAATTAAGGGCGTCAAGTGTCTTAGTCCCTACCCAAATGTTCTTGGCAAGCCGATTCCTTACCTTCGAAATCCTGACTAGCAACAGACAGTTGGAAAAAAGGTCAAGTGTCTTAGCTTTCGCCAAGAGTTCTCGACAATCACACCGCAACCACCCTCCTTTCTTTAATATCGCGTCACGCATTTTCGCGCCTCACAAATCAACGCCACGGCCGCGGTCGCCCCGGCGTAATCCCGCATACCGCGTTCGCATATTCTGCATATTATTTGTTATACCGCGATTAGTGCTTTTTGTATCAAATATCAACGTGTTTTCCATCAGTAAAATTGTATACGTCTAAATATTTGCGTTAATTGTATAATAAGAACTCCGTATTACAAAATAAAATATCGTATTCGTTTTTCTTTCAAAAAGAAAGCCGATCGTTGTAGTCAATCTTTTTTCCTCTCGCTCGAACCTCTTTCGATTCTGGACCGCCGACGAGTTTATTCGCGTTCGAAAGTCAGATTGTTTTAAAGTTTTATCATCTTCAAAATTAAAAAATAATTCTATACTGTAAACTTAAATGTAACGAATTAATTATTTATACTCATAAATATGAAGGATAGTTTTCACATTTAAAATCGCAGCCGATATATAAAATATGTCTATTATTTTTACCTGCTCTACAAGTATAATAAGTTTCATTAAAATCGTCACAAAAAGATAAGGCTATTCGTCAGTGAGGATTTATCATCCCGTTGAAATTCTTGACTAGCGACATTACAAAAATGATTGCTTAATTATGGGTAGTAAAAGATCCATATCAAAAACGGTACTAAATTATCAAAATCGCGATATTTAATACAACACTGAATCACTAGCGATCACGAATGGAAAGATTGTCAATTATAATTAAACCAAGTGTTGTATTTAGAAAAAGTGAATATGATTATTAGGAATGTAAAAAATAGTCATTATGTAAGAAAAAACTCGATCCATAAAGCAAAAATTAACTTTTAGTCTAAATGTATCATTATGGTACCTAAAAAAATGAATTGATTATTGCTATGTCTATAACAATAATCACTACTGGTTGCTTAAGTTTCCACACCATATCAAAGTTGTGATGATTGTAGAGATTTAATTTTTTTTAATATACCTCAGCAAACAAAATATCATTATTAAGAGTTCTTTAATACTCAGGTTTGAGAGTTAGATATTCAACAATGCCATTTTAAAAATAATGATGACAATAAATCTAATTTTAGAGGAGATTTTAGAGGAAAAAAGACATCGTATAAATGATATCTAAGAGATTACTATAATTTGACTCCTTGAACGTTCAGAAAGTACATTTGCGGCCAGAAATACCTGGCTATCTAAAATTAGTTATATTCCTGGATTTCTATAGTGTATGTAATGAATACTATATAAAAATCAGAACGCAATTTCAGATAAGGCATTTCTGTTCGCGTGTATAATATAGAATTTTAATATTGGCAGTAGTGATGTAACAAATGTGCGATTTTAGATATTCGCGAATGCGAATGCGAATGCGAATGCGAATGCGAATGCGAATATTGACTTGCACGAACCTATCGGTTTGGTGCAGCCAGTTGGCTCGCGCGTAAGACCGTAGCGCTACAGTAGCAGTGTTTTGCCGAAACGCAGTCATTGTTTACGTCGTTTACAATGTAAATCCCTAAGGATGGCCAATTTTAATAAAAGAAAATTATTCAATTGTCTAGTTTTTTTACATTATTTTATTTTATTTTTTCCTCTAAAGAGACCAACTTTTACTAAAGTAATATTCGCAAAACATTCACATATTTTCTGCGAATGCGAATGCGAATGCGAATACTTTGAAATCAGCGAATATTCGCGAATGCGAATGCGAACATTTGTTACATCACTAATTGGCAGTGAATATTACATAGCCTTATAATATATAAGTTATATAAGTTACTTGTTCCTATGCACAATTTTTAATATATATTTCTACAGTATAATCAATATAAAAATCAGAACGCAATTTCAGATAAGGCATTCGGTCCGCGTGTATAATATAGAATTTTAATATTGGCAATGAATATCACATAGCCTTATAATATATGTTATATAAGTTACTTGTTCCTATGCATAATTTTTAATATGTATTTCTACAGTATAATCTTTAATTAAGTCACAATAAAAAGGTGAGGATTTCTTCAAGCTTAATGTGTCGTCAGATAATTCAATCGATATCACGATAATTATAGTTTTCAATGGTGTCGCCAAATCTCATTAATCTAGTATAAAGACATCATAAAGGGCTCTTTTGAAGAATATCTTATACGAGATCACTTATGAATATCATTTAAAAAAAAAAGTTAATAATGTCTTCAAAGAATTTTCTTAAAAAATTTTATTTTTTAATAATATTTACTGAAACTTCTACATTTTTAAGGTTTTTTATTTATATATTTTTCTAGATTCTTTAAAATTTTTTAAACGATTAAACATACGATTATGATTTCTAAACATCTTCTGATAATAATTGCTTAGAGTTTGAGAATTCTTCTTCTTCATCTGTCCAGTAAGACAAGACATGGTTTATACTATTTTCCACATCGTCTATAATATTTTCAAAATCTTGTAATGGTCTATTATAAACATAAATTACGTTAAGGAGATACACCGGTATTTTGTCAGCCTATGATAAAAAAATTCTTCAGATTTGAAATAGACATTTGTGTTACAAGTGCAGAAACTCGACTATTTCCAACAAATGCGAGGAGTAAACGCACTCGTTGGAAATACCCGATCCGCACGAGTAACATTCTATTTTTCGTTACAAGGTAAGTAAAAAATAAGGGGAGATTCTGATTTGAGGTCAAAATTTTCGAAAAAATTTTTGTTGCCTTAATCAATAGTAAAACTACTCAAGAATATATTCGTGAAATTTTAAAGTCAAACTCGTATTTCAGAAGTTATAGGATAGAAAGTGAGTCAGTGTCGCGCAGGTATACAAGCGGGAGCGTCCCAGATGCGCACAGTAATAAACGGACACAGCAGGCTGAGTGAAACGGACACAGTAACAAACGGACACAGTAATAAACGGACACAGTAACAAACGGACACAGTAACAAACGGACACAGTAACAAACGGACACAGTAACAAACGGACACAGTAACAAACGGACACAGAGCGAAACGGAGTCTCAGTTAAAGATAATAAAGCATACTTACGAGTTATTAATACAAATGAAGAAGAAGAAAAAGTTTATATTCCTGAAGTTAAAATATATGAGTTTGAAATCGATCAAATTCCTAATTCAAATATAAACTCGAATTACTTAGGTAATTCAAATCCAAAATCGAATTCAAACTCTGATACAAACTCGAATTACTTAGGTAATTCAAATTTAAAATCGAATTCTAATTCAAAACCTTGTTTTAATATTAAATCAGAAAGCAGAAAGGAGAAAATAATTAATGCGCTAAGACTAGAACATTTAAATTCAGAAGAGAGAGAGCATGTTGAAGATTTAATAGAAAAGTACGCAGATCGTTTCCATTTACCTGAAGAAAAACTTGAACATACAAATGTCCTAAAACATAGAATTCCAACAATTAATGACATTCCAATTAATACGCGACAATATAGATATCCAGTTGTTGATAAAGATGAAATTAATAAACAAGTTAATGACTTATTGGAACAAAATATAATTAAGCCATCGAAGTCACCGTATAATACGCCTGTATGGATAGTGCCCAAGAAGGCAGACTCAAAGGGGAATAAGAGATGGAGAATGGTATTAGATTTCCGTGACCTAAATGATAAGACAGTAGGTGACGCGTACCCACTACCAAACATAACGGAGATATTAGATCAGCTGGGAGGCGCGAAATATTTTTCGATATTTGACCTTGCATCAGGTTTTCATCAGATTAAAATGCATCCGGAAGATAGTCATAAAACAGCATTTACAACCCCCCATGGTCATTACGAATTTGATAGCATGCCTTTTGGACTTAAAAATGCTCCTGCAACTTTTCAAAGATTAATGGATTTAGTTTTAACAGGAATTCAAGGAAATGAAATGTTTGTATATCTAGACGACATAGTATTATATTCAAGTTCATTAACAGAACATGCAATTAAATTTGAAAAATTAATGTCTCGATTACGTGAAGCAAATTTAAAATTACAACCAGATAAATGTGAATTTTTGAGAAAGGAAGTAACTTATTTAGGACATGTAATAGGAGAAAATGGAGTCCGACCAGATCCTAAAAAGATAGAAGCAGTGCAAAATTTTCCAATTCCTAAAACTCCAAAAAATGTTAAACAATTTCTGGGTTTAGCGGGATACTATCGTAGATTTATTAAAGGATTTTCAAAAATAGCCAAACCTTTAACTAATTTATTAAAAAAGGATTCTGCTTTTATTTGGGGAGAAAAAGAAAAAGAAAGTTTTGATATACTAAGAAATGCACTTTGTCAGGAACCAATATTACAATATCCAGATTTTACAAAACCTTTTCTTTTAACAACCGATGAATCCGGAACTGTAATCGGAGCAATTTTAAGTCAAGGATAGATAGGGAAAGATCAACCGATTAGTTACGCCTCGCGAGTATTAAATGACGCCGAGAAGAATTATTCAACAATAGAAAAGGAACTTTTAGCAATAGTATACGCTGTGCAACATTTTAGACCTTATCTTTATGGAAAAAAGTTTCAATTAGTAACAGATCATAAACCGTTAATTTGGATTAATAAAATTAAAGACCCAACCTCGCGTTTAGCAAGATGGAGAATAAAATTGGCAGAATACAATTATGAAATAATTTATAAGCCTGGAAAAATTAATGAAAATGCTGACGCTTTATCTAGAAACCCCACGACAAAAATATATCCAATAAATCCTTTTTATGACTTAATAGAAGAATGTCCAGAAGATGATGAAGCAAGACAAAGAAATGTAAATCCTAAACCTTTACCAGCTTCACCAAGAAGGGGAATTATGGTAGAAGAACCGGAACCAATTGTTTCAAGAATACAAACTAGGAAATTTGAAAAATCACAAGGAGAAAGTGTACCTTTTACTCGCAGGGAGTTAGAAGAGCCATCTTCAATTAAACACACAATTCAAGCACAAATACATAATTATCCAACAAATCAAACAAACAACACCTTACCGATCATAGAAACAAATAACACTCATTCAGAAACAAATAATACTCATTCAGAAACAGAAAACATTGAGAATGAAATTCAAGAAACACTAGAAACAGAAACAATACCTTTAAGAAACTGTAGCAACAATAATTTTAACACTTCACAAATAATAATACCACCTAATCTTTTACAAATAATAAACAATTTAACAGGAGACGAGGATGAAAAAATTTAGAGTGGGGAAATTAACGAAAGAGAAGAAGAAGGAATAGAAGAAGATAACAACGACGAAGTCAGTGACCGTGACGAAGACAGTGACGACGACCTTAGTGATAAAGACATCGATGAAACATATAATGAAATCAATTTGGACGAGGGGACAGATAATATTGAAAGACAAATAATAACGCGTGGACAGAGACATAGTATAATAAACAGTCGTGATCAAATTTACATGAGAAAAGAAAATTATTTATACTTTTTAACCGCGGATGGAAAACCTTGTGATGAGGGCTCAAAACAACTTCAAAAACAAAGTTTAATACCTAAAATAAAAGAAAAGAAAGTAGGTGATTTTGAAATTTTTAAAAAGGGAAACAAAATACATTTAATTTTTATTTGTAAAGAAAATAATAAAGAAAGGATAACAAAAGAAATTTTATTAGAATTTACAAATAAACTTCGTCAAGTAATTAAAGAAAACTCAATCAAAATAGTAAATATAGCCAAAACAAAAGAGTTAGATAATTTCTTATGGGACGAAATCTTAAGTTTTATACGGGAATCAATTCTCGGAATTCCAATCAAAATAATAATTTGTCATGGCTTAGTTAAAGTACCAGAAATTAATGATAGGAAAGACATTATTGAAGAAGCACGTTCATCCAAAATAGGAGGTCATAAGGGAATAACTAAAACTTATAATCGAATAAGACAAAATTTTTATTGGAATAATATTAAAGATGATATTAGAAATTATATTAATCAATGTTTACAATGTCAAATCAAAAAATTAGTAAGAATTAAAACTAAACAGCCAATGATAATAACAAATACTCCTTATTCTTCTTTTGAAAAAATTTCAACAGATATAGTAGGACCATTACCAGAAACTTCAAAAGGAAATTTATATATTTTAACAATACAAGATCATTTAACAAAATTTTCTCTTGCAATACCTCTTAAATCAATTACTGCAATTAAAGTTGCTGATGCAATTTTAAAATATTTTATATGTATTTTCGGAGCCCCTAAAACAATTTTAACAGACCAAGGAAGAAATTTTCAACGAGTAATTTAATGAAAAGATTTGCAAAACAATTCAAAATAAAACAACTTAAAACAACGGCCTTTTATCCACAAGCTAACGGAGCTTTAGAAAGGTCACATTTAATATTAATAGAATATTTAAAGCAATACGTAAATAAATTTACAGAATGGGATGAACTACTAGAATATGCAACATTTTCATATAATACAAGTACTCATGAATCGACTGGATATACTCCTTATGAGTTGGTATTTGGCAAAATAGCCAGACAACCATCCAGTGAAATAATAGAAGATATAAGAAAAGAACAATATGATTATTATTTATCTCAATTAATAACAAATATACATGATTTGCAAGAATTAGCAAGAAAATGTTTAATTGAATCAAAAATAAAAACAAAACATTATTATGATAGGAAAATTAATCCTCAAACCTTTCAAATAAATGACGAGGTTTTCCTTTTAAGAGAACCTAAAAAAGGAAAATTAGGAGATCAATATTCAGGACCACATTTTGTAATAGATATTTTACCTAACGGAAATATTAAAATTCAAAATAAGGGAAAATTTAAAATTGTTCATCCAAATAAATTGCGAAAAATTAAATAAATCCTTAATCTTATAGGCCTGAACATGAAGATAATAATTTGGTTAACAATCATTTGGATTTGCAACATTCAAGGAGCCAAAGGAATTATTGGATATGACTGCGCAACGACCAACCTCAACGTGACAACAATTTCATTATTGGATCTAGAAGATTGTGAAATTCCTGTAATCAAACCCCATGTACAAGAAACGAAAATTCAATTGTTACAATTGTCAAAATTCGAAACAACAAACATTATACAATGTAAAATTGTAATTTCAAGAACAATTTATTATTACGGAATGAATTCACATATTTCAACAGTATCAAATGCGCAGGCAGAATATATTTTAGAAACTACTTTAGATCAATGTAAAGGAATGCATAACACAGGAACACTTGTAATAAACGTAAACTATATTCCCAGCTAGCCAGGCCTGTTAAAATCACATATCGTGAAAGCTTTACAGCAAGGATTGTTTCAATTTTGACAACAATTTTATGACAAGTAATTGTCTGTTGCTTTGTTTTCTAAAAGTTTCGAGCAAATTTACGGCAAAAATTTTCATCACACGATGCTGCAAATAACAGAGAAAGACTTGTACATAAATATTACGTATAGAAATTACAAGATTTGTTCCGACACGATAAAATGCAAAATTTAAGCAAATAACAGAGCAAACCTTGCTACACGACATGACAATAAATTTATGGCAGAAACAGGAAATTTTGTTAAGCACAGAATAACGGCAAATTAGTAGCAAGAACAAAATAAAACTTGCCGAGCATACTTTCGCAACAAAATTGCGACAAGGTGTGTCCGTAAACAGCTTAGTTTTTGTTGGCAAGGCTTGTCGCAAATAGTATGACGCACATTTTATGCAAATAATAGGGTTGCATTATCGGGTTTTAAACTTTATTTCTGACTTTACTATCTATCTCGAGATGGCGCATTTCTCGTGAAAAAGATTTACCTACTGGATTAATAAAAGGGGCTCATCGAGAACAGAGAACCAAGTACGATTGCACCATTCACATTTGATATTGGACTAATCAGTCTAATATTTCAGTCTAATAATCATTTTTGTTGATCCAAATTTTGACAATATTTGTCCTGTTCTTGCCACAAATTTGCTATTATATTGTGCATAGCAAGGTTTGCCTTGTTTTTGCCACAAATTTGCTATCATGCTATGTACAGCAAGGTTTGCTCTATTCTTGCCACAAATTTGCTATCATATTGTGTACAGCAAGGTTTGCCTTGTTCTTGCTGCAAATTTGTTGTTATGCTTTACTAGTAAATTTTACCCTGTTATTTGCATAAAATATGCGTCATACTATTTACAACAAGCCTTGCCAGCAAAAGCTAAGCTTAATGCAGACACACCTTGTTGTAATTTTGTTGCAAAGGTTTGCTTGAGTTTGCGGCAAACTTCGCGCAAAGTTTGCGTCATTTTGCTAGCTGGGTTATTAATGGATTAAGAGTAAATCAAACAGCTTCGCGACCAATAACTTTCGCGGGATCCGGAAATCAAAAATTCAAACGGACTATGTTATGGGACACAGTATTCAGATCCTTATGGAACTTGGCAAAATGTAGTCGTACAAGGAATAATAACAATTACTTTAAATTCCTATCAAGCATCAGTAAATATTGAAGCAAATAAAAATCATTTAAAGTCAGGAACAATTTATCAATATTCGGATAGAAATTGCATAGATATTGAAGGTAGATATACATTTTGGGAAACCATAAAAAATGATCATTGTAAATTTAATCATTATGACGTTTTATTTGAAGGAAAAGCAAATAAAATGGTCAGTCAAGTAGATGAAAAATTAGAAATAATTTATTCCTTGTCAACGCAAGAAATAATATTTGCATTAAAACAAACTGGCGAAGAACTTCTTTGTGGATATACATTTGTTAAAACGGAATACCCAAAACTCTTAATCTTTGAAATTAAAAATGGAGAAATTGTAACAAATAAACGCCAAATTTCAGTAGAAAATTTAGACATCTTTGCATATGTAAATTCAAAATTTGTTTATGTTGAAAGACACATTCGTACACAAATTAATCAATTATACACAGACATTTTAAAACAAAGTTGTAATTTGGAACGACAAATAATGAAAAATGCATTAAGCTTGGCAATACAATCACCGGATAATTTTGCATATCAAATTATGAAGGGACCAGGATATATGGCAGTAATCTCAGGAGAGGTAGTGCACATAATTAAGTGTACGCCAGTGGAAGTAAAAATTCGAGAAACAAAAGAGTGCTATCAACAATTACCAGTATTAAGAGGAAATGAAACATATTTTTGGGCCCCAAAAACTCATATACTCTTTAAAACCGGAACTCAGATTACTTGCAATAGAGTAATCCCAGCAACATATTATCTAAATGACGGATGGTATCAAATAACTCCAGCAATAGAATTCAGCAAGACACCACAAACTTTAAAACCAATGTCAAAACCAACATGGCAATATAATGATCCAGGAGCTCTGGCAGTGAGCGGCATTTATACTAATAATGAACTTGAAAATTTAAGAGATCACATTATGTTTTCGGCGGAAAAGAACAGTATATTAAATACAATGGCACGCGGCGTAAAAGGAGAACCAACGTTATCTCAAGGAATATCACTATCGCACCTTTTGGACGAAAATTCTTTAGAAAAAATAACAGAAAGTACATGGAAGAAAATCTGGGGAACATTTTTATCAGTCGGAAACGCAAACGCAGGAGTAATTGGAATATACTTCTTTATCAGAACAGTTAAACTTATCATAGACACTGTCATTCATGGATATGCATTACATACAATCTATGGATGGTCAATTCATCTTATTGGAGCATTATAGGACTCAGTGACAAATTTATTATTACATCTGGCCAAAATAGGAAATGAAGAAAAATCAAGAGGAAACAAGAATGAAGAATCAAAGGAAGAAAATCAAAACTCTGAAGAATTTAAAGAAGATCAAACACCTAAACTTGAAAAAGAAAACGCAAAAATAAACACTTACAACATTCAACATAAACAAATTGCAAGTTATCATATTGAAAGTGAAAAAGAAAAGATAATCCACAACGAAGTATCAAAATTATACCCATCGTTATAATTTATAAATAATTTATAAAATTTTTAAAAGAACAATAAGTGGAAAAATTTTTTTAAATAACATTTACTAAAAGATTAATTTTCAAATAGATCATTCAATACATTTTTAAATAACCGCTTATTGTACTTATTGAATTAATAAATGGAATTTAAGCCTCTACCTGTAACGAAAGAAGACACGCGAATTAAACAGATAGGAATAAGATGTCAATAGATAAGAGAATCGGAAAGAAACGATCGCAAAATAATTCAGTGTAAGTTCAACCGCACAATAAGACACGCCATTAAAAATTTAAATAGAGAAAATAATTTAATATAAAAGGTAAATTCAATTAACAATTTTAAACAACAAAAGATTACGTGAATTTTAAATTTCAAGGATGGCTCCACCCGTTCCTGCAAAAATTGTCACCGATATTCAAGAAATTGATGGAGTAGACCCATTTGATTACCCGGTAAGGTACCATCATTTACTAAGAAGCACCTGCATAACACCCAGGGAAAGGTGCTTCGTCGAAGAGGAATTCCCATGGAGACGTGTATGCCTGAGATGCTACAGACCATCAAGACTAAGAATGCATCTGCGGAGTCAACGCTCTCATGGATTTAAATCAAGACTATCAGAAAACGAAAGCTTTGAAACAATTACGCAATGTTTTCGGTGCCCAAGACAAATAATGGACACAAAACCAGCCGGCGAATGTAGAAGATGTATAGAAGTTTTCCTTGAAAATAAAATAGAGATAAATGATGCGGTATCGGTGGATATATTAAGTTTTGAAAAATTCGAACAATATGAACTATACTTAATAATTATTATTATACTACTAGTTATTATTACGTAGTTATAAAATCATTATTATCATTATCAGTATATACATATAAACCAAACAAGTATAATCATTTACGATAAAATTTAAAACCTCAACTGTTAGCGAACGAAGAGAGAAAGACGAAAACTAAAGTGTTGATAGATAAGAGAACAGAAGCAGAGAACCCTTGTGAACAGTTTCAGTGCGAAATCGACCATAGAAACGTACAGACAACTCAATTAAGTTTTTAATTTGATATTTAAGAAGAAGCAAAAAGGTAAAAATATATATTTTAAAATCTAACATTAAGACATTAAATCTAACATAAATAAAAATTATAAATCTTAAAGATGAGACCACCAATCAATATAAAAATGGAAATCGATGGAGTGCGCCCCATCGACTATCCAAATGTTTACAAAAACTTTCTGAGGAGTATCTGTATGCGAACTGAGGAAAGATGCTACATAGAAGAAGAACATCCATGGCGACGACTGTGTTTGCGTTGTTACCATCCAGGAAGATTCGGATTCAGTTTGAAAAGAGAGAACTGTCACGGCTATAGAACGCAATTAGTAAAAGAGGATGCATGGGAATCTGTAATGGAATGCTTCGAGTGTTCTAAAGAATTAATATATGTTAAACCAGCTAGAGAGTGTAAAGAATGTATAAAGGTATATATGAACAAAAAAGAGGAAATAGATGAGGCAGTAGCGTACGGATATGAACAATTTGATAATTAATTAACAAGTATTATTATTATTATTATTATTATTATTATTATTATTATCATTACTAACCATTACTTTTAATTATTAATCAACATTTATATATAAATAATCAATTTTTATAACATTATAATAATCTGGAATATTTAAATATAAATAATTAAACTTATATCAAATGTAACTATTATTAATCCTTTATAAATGTAAAACACTCATACGTGGTAATTTAAATACCACGTATGACTAAAAGGGGGAAGGTACATAAACAAATTAATCATTTAAAAAAAAAAGCCTAAAGTATTAAGCGGGCAAAGATAAGAAATAGCATACCGAACAAGGTGTTAGATTGCACCTCGGGAGAATACCTTCCTCCTACGCGAAGAGTCCAATCGCCCCTCCATGTCGCACGATGTAATAACTAGGAAGCGTGTCTCTTTCTTTCTCCTTCTGACTCTCTCTCAGTGTTCGTCTCTCCATACGAAGAGAGATTAAGCGAACGTATACAAAACATCTAACTAGATAATCAATTCATTAATCTTGCTCTAATAATTAAAATAATTCGAATCAACATTAAATTAATAAAAATTAGTAGATAAATTAAAGAAAAAGATAACATGAAGCCGTTTTACAATTAACTTTAAATGATAAAATGTTTCCTAGCAACGAGACACCATGCGATATATCGAAATTCACTAACAAACAAGCGATACATATAAATCTTCCGACCAAAGTTATTATTATTATTATTATTATTATTTATTATGAATATCATGTTTTAAAGATAAAGCTCATACGTAGTAATAAAGTACTACGTATGACTTAAGGGGGAAAGTGTAACGTACGCGGGAACATTTAAACTAAATTGTAATAATTACCTTAAAACTAAATTTAAATAATAGAATACATGAGCATTAATTTCTTCAGTATTGATTTCTTATTCGGTTGCTGGCATTATCAAGTGCAAGTCGATATCGGAATCAAAATCGATTGAGCATAGGGTTACACCCTGAGACAAAACCTTCCTTCTCCACAAGAAAATAAGTTTGCGTAGGGGAAAAAATGCGGCTTAAGTAGAGGGAAATTAAGTATAAATAAACGAACTAAATGCTCAGCGTTAGTCTTTAGTCTTGAATCTTAAGTCTTAAGTCTTTAGTAAGCCTTGTAAAAGTCTAAGTCAATTGCGATACTACTCGGGTTAGTGCGACAGTTATTCAATTAGTCTGGGATCTTTAAGGGGATCCAGGAGTGCCTTTGAAATTTGATCGAGGTCGATAAGGTAGAGTCATTCGTGCACATCATTAATGAGATTTTATATGTATTTCTTGTATAGATTTAGAAATCCTTTTCCAGAATTAAAGTACACATATTAATATTAATCTATAAATTGGATTTTATATTGAAAACGAAAAAAATTTTTCTCATATTGCTCTACTTATCGACTTTTTACGTGTACATAACCCAAATTTTCGTTTTTTCATTTTCCAATTTGCGGAATGCGAATCTTTTTTTCTAGGATTCTAATCTTATTTCTAATTGCACGATATTATTCCTGAGAGTTTTTTCTAGGGGGCGACGTGATTATTTTATACATATAAACTATATAGTTTTTTTGTATGAAGCTAATATTGTCGTTAGGTGACTAATAAATAACAATTTTTTTTTATTTATCAGAACAAATCGTACGTCGCCCCCTTCATTTTTGTGCGTACTTTAATCCTGTAAAAGGATTTTGCATTCTGTTACTCCAATTCGAAAATCCAAGTTCCCAAAAAAATGTCGGTAACTCTGTCACTCCCGGATCCCCTTAACTTGAGCGATTTTAAATCGAAGTCCTTAGCGGACCAATCCTAGAATTCAGGCTCAGTTTGTTGTTTCGAAGTAGATTTTGGAATTAAAGGTAATTTAGTTAAATACTTCTCAAGTTCATTTAGTTTTCCTTTCAATCTCTGTCGCTGCCTTTGAGTGGCAACAGGTCAAAACTAAACTCTGTCGCTGCCTTTGAGTGGCAACAGATTCAATTCAAACTCTGTCGCTGCCGAGAGCATCGAGGCAGATCTTTCGGGCCCTGTCGCTGACATTTGTGTGGCAACAGACCTGAATCCTGACTCTTCCTCAGGTGTGGCAACTGAGTGTTATTAATTTAAACATAACTCTAATGTTAAATGCCCAAAAAGGGTGGTAGGCGTGTAAGAATTAAAAAACTAAGATATCAAATTAATCAAGCGATAATCTTTAATCGTGATCCACTGAAATTTATTTATGAATTAGATAAACTCTTGATTCAACTTTCCCAAAAGCCTAAAGAACTAAACAAATATAAACTTATCATAACATTGATTTTAAAATTAACTTTCCTCATTTCAAAAATATAAAGAAAAAAGATCCTAGATATCAAACTTATAAAATTCGCTATCTTTTCGGTGAAGATTAATATTTCTCACAAACTTGTCCATCCCCGGGTAAATTACTTAAATGTATTGACCCAAAACGGACATAAAATCAGAACGTGACAACGTAGACAATATTACGCGTGGCCATTATTAACGTGGCCAATCCGCCCCAAATGGTTAATCGGGACCGTGGCCAATATTGACGTGGGCAAATGGGACTCGTAAGGATATACATCTTCTAACGTCAAAACCCTTGCCCTCAGTCGTCACATTATTTATCTCGATAGTAGTATAATTCATTAATTCTTTTTTGCGTCTATTAACAAACTTATCAATTAACCCGTCAGGGAAGCAATTGTTTTTTAGAAGAATACTCTTCACCAAGGATAAATTCACATTGTGGAATTGTTAATCTGATAACAGAATCGTTCTGTCAACAACATTTATTATGGTGTTCGTTTTATAACGTAACGAGTGACTCGAATAAAAATTTACGTAACGTTCAGAAAACGTCCAGGCTTACAATACCAATTTGTTATTAATTTTTTATTTTCCCTGATAATCCAAGTATCCAAGAACGCAATACGTTCATTTTTTTCCATTTCGTATGTAAACTTAATACGCAAATGATAACTATTGAAAATGGACAACACATTATTAATTTCATTCTTAGGCAAAACAGTGATGACATCATCAATATATCTATTAAAAAAACGGAATGTTAAATTTGAACTTTTCTAAACAGCTGATCTCAAGGTCATCCATAACGATATCCGCCAAGATTGGCGATAATGGAGGTATCATAGGGCTGCCAAAAATTTGTAAAATTCCCCATCAAATTTGAAACTTGTGGAACTTACCACCAATTCCACGGTATGTAAAAATTGCGGTAATTCTAATTTATTGAACCGCGCAATCTCAACTCATCGTTTCTCGATAGCGTTTATAACTAGTTCTTTTGGTATGTTATTGAATAATAATGTGACATCAAGTGAAACTAATAATTGCTCGCGTTGTCTATACTAACATTCTTTATTAACGTAACAAAAGGTCCAGCTATTATTCACATGTGAACATGGACTGTTGTAAAATGTCATGTAAGTAACGCGCGATATTATATACCGAGCTATCTATAGCTAAGATTATAATGCGTAGTGGAAAACCTTCTTTGTGTATCTTTGGCAATCCGTGGGAGATTTCCGTTAGTACAGTTTAGAGATTTATACGTCTGTTCGTCGATAATGTCTTTGTCACGTTAAGTTTTTACTAATTGATTCATTTTTAAAGTTAACTTTTTAATCAGATCTTTATTTACTTTTTCGTAATTCGATTCATCTTTAAGTATGTGTCTCATTTTTTCGGTATATTTATTCTTGTCTAAAATAACAATCACTTGTCCTTTATCTGCTTTCGTAATCAAGACATTTTCTCGTAGAAATTTTTTACAATCCTTAAACTGATTAAGGATGTATTTGTTGATAAATTCAACATGTTTGTCTCTATCTAAAAATTTCTGCAGAGAGTTAGCTACTAAACTACGTGTTTCGTCAATAACATTCGGATTTATTTTATAAAAGTTAGTTTCGATCTCTTTGTCTCTTCTACTACAAAACGCATATGCTCTTTATTAGTTTAAAAACACCATTTTGTTTTGTTTCAAATGGATTGTTTAGGCGGGAGAGTGGTCATCGCAAAATGCCTTTTTCCAAACCCCGTGCCAGCGGCCATATATTTTCTTTCCGTCACCATTTTTTAATAAAAAAACTTTTTTATGCTGTCAAAACATAAGTCAATAATCACACAAAATTTCACTTAATTCCCACTACCCGTAGAAATAAAATGTCAAAATTAGGCCTGTTTTTCGGCCGTCTAGCCGAAGGTGTAACCCCTTAACGCGGCCTTGACTTTTCTTAATTTTCTTTTTACCAATCGTTTGGTGGTTGTTTGGTAGTGTTTAGTACCGTATTCCAAACGTTTGGTGGTTCCTCGTTTTTTCAGGAAATCAAAAACAAATTTTAATTCATTTGTTAGTCCCCCCACTTTGAGTTAAAATAATTTTTTTTTTCAATCGATTGGTCGTCGCTTGGTGATGTTTGGTACCGTATTCAAAACGTTTGATGGTTCCTCGTATTTTCAGAAAATCAAAAATAAATTTTACGCGACTGACCAATCAGGAAGCTCGTTTAAAGGCGAACATTGGGTCTGTTCACATTGAGTGAGTCCCAGATGCACACAGTAAAGACCTATAATCAAAGATTCGCCGATGGCGAACACAATTTTGATTGGTCACTTGAGTCACATGGTTTATCCGCCATTGCGTACCCACACTGGGCGAGGAAGAGGGGAGAGTGCTCTGTGTTGAGCAGTATAGGTTAAAGGAATATGTGTCAGAAATTATAAGGTAATTCAATCTCTGCACTCTCGAGGGTCACTATATTTTGACGATACACTCAGGAAGAACAAGAAAAATTAAATTTGCATCTGTTATATGGCTGCGTACAACTTGGAGCAGGCTCGCATTGTTTACTATCTCCACTACTCCAGACCCCAGCCCCAGACCTCAGCCCCCGGCCCCTGCCCCCATCCAGTCTCCGTATGGGTACAAGATGGTGGATAGCAGTCATGGTAAGAGGCCATTGGCGCATCTTTGATTATAGGTCTTTAGCACACAGTAATAAACGGACACAGCAGGCTGAGTAAAACGGACACAGTAACAAATGCGCACAGATTAAATGCGCACAGACCAAATGCGCACGAACCAAATGCGCACAGTCGCAAACCCATGTGGTGCAGAAAATGCTTTGCACACACACACACGGAGGGGGGGGGAGTGCAGGGGGGCCGACGGCCCGTGTGTGTGTGTGTGTGTGTGTGTGTGTGTGCGCGCGCGCGCGCGCGCGCAAAGCATTCACTGCACCAATGGGTTTGCGACTTTCCACGCTAAACGCGATGCTCGTAAAAATACAAGACATTTGAAATTCGCGCATTTTTTGCATGGCTTATGCTATATATGGCACAAACAAGAATGGCGCATACGCGTCCAGTCGCCTGCAGGTGCGGTCCCATGAAGCGAATTATGCAGAAGCGGAACAAGCGGATCACCAATCGCGGGATCATTCTGATAGAACTCTTTCAAAGATTCCGTCAAAACGGTCCTGTGATTGGTGATCCGCTTCCGCACAATCCGCTCCATGGGACCGCACCTAAAAGTAACTAGGACTAAAGTTACTAGATATTTTACAGAATATTAAAAAATCAAATATTAAACAATGTATCGAAAAAATATGAATAATACTTGTACACGGATCTAGCAAACGACTAGCAAACATTTTAACATCGAAATATTTACGAAATCATGAGTAAAAGTTCCAAATACCGATTTTTCCGAATAGTGACTTGTCCAAATTTTAATTGCGATTTTTTGCGAAAAATAATTATTAGCAAACAAAATAAAAAAACATGCAAAAACTAGCAAACGATTAGTAATCGAATAGCGTTTTCTAAATTATTGAAAGTGTTAGACCGACAACTAACTTCATAAGCCGGTGGCTTATGATAGTAAGGACTCTGGCAGACCAGCGCGATTTCCGTCGCGCGCGATATCCAATGGGCGTACAGAGATGAGCGGAAAGGCGGTCACTCATTGGACATCGCGCGTCGCGCGCGACAGAATCGCTCTGGTCTGTTGGAGCCATAATAGGTTTGTTCGCGTTGCTTGAAATCCTCAAAAATGTTTGTACTTGAAACGAGATAAATATGTATTCGGGAGTTGGAAGCAATGTGAACAGACCCAATGTTTGCCTTTAAACGAGCTTTCTGATTGGTCAGTCGCGTAAAATTTATTTTTGATTTCCTGAAAAAACGAGGAACCACCAAATGTTTTGAATACGGTACCAAACATCACCAAGCGACGACCAATCGATTAAAAAAAAAAAATTATTTTAACTCAAAGTGAGAAAGGGCTAACAGAAGAATTAAAATTTGTTTTTAATTTCCTGAAAAAACGAGGAACCACCAAACGTTTGGAATACGATACCAAACACTACCAAACGACCAAACAATTGGTTAAAAAAAAAAATTAAGAAAAGTCAAAGTGAGAGGGCGAACGGAAAAACCAAAATTTGTTTTCGATTTCCTAAAAAACCGAGGAACAACCCGAGGAAACGTTTGGAATACAGTACTAAGCACTACCAAACAACCATCAAATGATTGGTAAAAAGAAAATTAAGAAAAGTCAAAGTGGGGAGGCTAACTTTGTTGAGCTCTGTGAAACACGAATTGACAGGTTATTTATCTAGAGTTAGAATCATTTGAAAGCGACCAAGTTCGTTTGAAAGCGTTAAGTTACCATAGATGGCAATAAAATGTCGATAAGGGTCGGTAATTTTTGCAAAAGTTAAGAGTTACCATATGCGTATCGAGAGATGACGTGCTTGTTGTACAATTGTAGGATTAACGGTTATTATTTATTTACAGGAAGGATGGCGATACTGGTAAGTAGCACGTTAATTTTCTTAATAAAAAAATATATTTATTTCACACAATTACAGAAATGTGCTTTCACTTGTTCGCGAGTAACGGAAACTTACTACATATTGTATAAAATTATTCTCTTTTCAGGCCAGAAAACCTAAAGCAAGTCACTAGGAAAGGAATTAATTGAGTCACTGCTACCAATCCTTATAGTACTCCCCTCTAAATAAAGGCATACATATAATAAATGTTTGAAACAAAAGATAAAAGTTTTAACTTGAATAATTCTATGTAAAAATAGGAATTAGTGTCTCTTAAAAAAATATCATATTTATAGTCTCTAGTTGAATTTTTAAACTTTTAAGCTTTTGTAATATTAAATTGCACTTTCTTCTTTGGACCTGGATATTGTCTTAATCCACTTTGTTGTCTCTCGTTGCTCAGGTTTGAGGTACCTGAACTTTTCTTGTCGTTGGCACTTATGTTTTCCTGTCTTTAAAACTTCAGCTATTGTCATGTAGGCTGGTTTAAGTCGTTCCATCGTCGTACCATTTGTTGGTACACCGTTCACGTCTACTTTAAAAATGCGGTCGTTTAGTGTATCTATAACTTCATGTGGGCCTGAATATAGATTGTCCAACGATTCTTTGCGAGTGTTTTTCTGTCTTACAAAAACGTGTGTGAAAATAACTCTTTAAAACAAAAGGTTTTCTTACGACTGTGGTGTTGGAACTGGCTTAAGATTCCTCGTGTCGACTCGAAAATTTTCCAAGAAAAAGTTCGAGTCATTCGGTGTTTCTAGTGTGAAAAATTTTCCTGAAACTCTTAAGGTAGTTCTATATAGGAATTTTGTCGATGATACTTTTAGATCTTCCTTGTAGCATGTTGTAACACTTAAGGGTACGATTGGAAGTACGTCGATCCATCTTTGATTCTGATGATACGTGATCGTTATCTTCAAGATGCGGTGCTAACATTCAATAAGTCTGTTCGCCGCAAGATGGTAAGCGGTTATGCGTATCCGTTTTCCTCCTACTAATTGGATAGGGCTGCGAATAATTTGCTTTCGAATTCTGTACCTTGATTTTAACTATCTTTGGAGATCCAAGTCGTGCGATTCAGTGTGTATAAAATAGAAAGCTTTTGTCACTGTATTAGCTTGATGATTCTTCAAAGGTACAGCCTACGGTCATCTTGAGAATTCGTCTATCATCGTTAGACAATATGTATTTCTGTCGCAGGATTGCATTGGTCCTACTATGTCAATATGCACATGGTCGAAACGGGAGCCTAGATCTTGAAAAATTGCTAGCTGCAAATGAACGTGTCGTCCGATTTTCGCTTGTTGGCAAGGAATGCACGTCTTGGCCCAGTCTTTGATGTCCTTCCTCATTGATGGCCAGAATCATTAACTAATAATCTTTGTGATAATTTTACCACTGGGGTGGTTTGTGGTGTGGAAAACATTGAAGATTTAATGTCGAAATTTTTCAGGAACAAGTAGATATCATGTGCTAAAATGTCGCAGTATAATGCTTGGTAATCGTGTCCAAAGGAAAGTTTCTATAATTTTAATGAAGATTGATTATCTTTCAGCAAGTCTTTCAACGATTCTTCATCAGTAAGTTGAGCTGATAACTCCTCAAAATCTATGATTGAAGGAAGTCGTAAACTATTCTCGATAGTGAGTCGGTAACAGTGTTTTCTTGGCCTTTTACGTACGAAATTCTTGTCGTAAACTGTCCGATAAGGTTGAGCTGTCGGATTTGTTTGGTTGATTTGTCTGGCTGGGAAGATTTATCTGATCTCTGTGCAAACGCGTAAGTCAGCGGCTTATAATCTGTTCTGATCTCCAGCTCTGTATTTCCTTCAATCTAAGGCCTGAAAAAATTTGGTTTGGTAAATTGCTGTCAATTCTCTATTATACGTACTGTAGTTTGTTTCTGCTGGCGAAAATTTCTTCGAAAAGAATCCGAAGGGTTTCCATTCGTTTCCTGTCCTTACGGAAAAAACACTCTAATTTTGAGAGTTTACACTTAAAATTGAGTGTTAATACTCGATTTAGGGAGTGTACTCTCAAATTTAGGTGTATACGCTCAAATCTTGAGTATTTACACAAAAGATTGAGTGTTTATTTTCGACATTGAGTGTGTATACCCAATGATTGAGTGTTCATACCAAAGTTTGGATTTAAATACTAAATATTTGAAAGTATACTCTCAACATTTGGATACTCAATAAATGAGTGTATACTTCCAACATAAAGTGTGAACACTGAAATGTTGGGGATGTACAACATCTATCGGTTGAAGGTATACACTTAATATTAAGTGTGCACTTTCAAACATTGGATTAGAAAATGTTAAATAAAAACAAAAGCAAGAAAAGCAAGTTTAACCGAGATTAAAATTAATCTGTATTGGTAGAAATGGACATAAAACAAATATTTAAAATAAACATTCAACGAGTGAGTCCCAGATGCGCACAGTAACAAACGGACACAGACCAAACGGACACAGTAATAAACGGACACAGTAACAAACGGACACAGTAACAAACGGACACAGTAACAAACGAACACAGTAACAAACGGACACAGTAACAAACGGACACAATAACAAACGGACACAGACCAAATGCGCACTCTGCACATGCGCACGGACCAAATGCACACACGGAAAGTCGCAAACCCATGTGATGCAGTGAATGCTTTGCATGCACGCACACACACACACACACACACACACACACACACACACACACACACACACACACACACACACGGGGGGGGGTGCAAGGGGGGCCTTCGGCCCGCCCTCCCGCATCCACCCCGTTCAAGTCGCTAACCTATGTGGACTTTACTCTGCTTGCAATGTACATGGATTGCATTTGGTCCGTGCGCATGTGCAGTGTGCGCATTTGGTCTGTGTCCGTTTGTTACTGTGTCCGTTTGTTACTGTGTCCGTTTATTACTGTGCATCTGAGACGCTTCCCATTCAACTATAGAGTGTTCAGCTGGCTTTGAGTATTAATTTGAGTATTACTTTCAACTTGGATGTTTGCCATCTAATTGTTATGGCGTTTTCAACCGGCCTGGGTTAATTGCTCTGGGAGCCATTAATTACGTCATAAGACCAATCATAACCATTCTTCTAAAGAAGGGAATAACTATGATTGGCCAGTTCTAGAGGAAAAGAAACTGAAACGAGTTAACCCAGCACCGGTCGAAAACGCCATTAATTTCAGTGTTATTCTTAAATTTAGGATTAACATTGAAATTAACACTCAATTAGATGGCGAACTTACAAGTTGAAAGTAATAACTCTAATTAAAAGTAAATTAAAAAGCGAACACTCAAGTTGAGTGTTTACCCCTTGTCCCAAATTATACTCAACTTAAGTATTTTTTCAAGTATTATTTTTAGTGTTTTTTCCGTAAGGGTGTTGACTGTTCGAGAATCGCTCCCATGGCTGTTCCTGATACATCTGTAGTTTCGCGCCCAGGGCAGGATGAACTAAAAAAGTTGCGTTGATTAATTCTTGTTTAGCTTTTTCAAAAGCCTCTATTGCCTGGCTCGTCCAGTTAATTGGTCTTTTTTGTCATTTTTCTTGGAAACCTTAGGTATTCATTTAACGGAGCCTGTGTGGTAGCTGTACTTGGTAAGTATCTACGATAGAAATTTGTTGCTCCTAGAAATCGGAATTCCTATATATTCAGTGGCCTCTTGAAATCTTGTAAAACTCTGATTTTTTTAGGAAGTGATGCTGATTCTTTGCGAAAAATCTGATATCCCAAGAATTCAATTTTTTCAGCTCCAAGTACACATTTGTCCACGTAAACTGTGATCCTTGAGTCGGCCGAAGACCATCTTTAGTTGCTTGTGTTCCTCCATCGATGAAAAAGTGACTAAGGTCGTCTATATAAGCAAAAACAAAGTTCAAATCTGTACCTGGTTAATGCAGCGCTGGAACGTTTGAGCTGCATTCCTAAGACCGAATGGTATTACTAAAAACTCGAAAAGGGTAAAGGGCGTTATGATGACCGTTTTCGGGATATCCTCGTATGCAACTGGCACTTGGTGATACGCTCTGGTTAGGTCGATTGTAGAAAAAATTGTTTTTACGCGGAGTATCGATGCGAAGTCTTAAATGTGAGCTACAGGGTATCTATCTGGCAATGTTTGTGCATTCAGACGACGGTAGTTCTCGCAAGGACGTCAATTTCCGTTCTTCTTTACCATGTGTAACAGACTAGCCCACTGGCTCTCTGAAGGCTTGCAATATCTTTGTTCGATCATGAATTGGAATTCTTTTGCGGCCTTAAGCAGTTCTTTGATTGCGCTGCTCATATTTTCGTCGTCCAAGCTGGCTATAAGTGCACTGAATTTATCTAGCTCGGACGTTCTTCGCGCTTGAAATTTTTTCTGCGATATCGAACCATGCTCTAATGTAATTTCCAGGTTTAAACTTACGTGATTTGACTATAGAATCAGCGAATTCTGATACGGTTGGTACACGTACTTCGCCTGGAGTGAGCTGCTTTGTGTATGGCGTGTACAAATATTCGAAAGGTACCTGAAATGTTGGTTTATTCTGTGAAGATATTCGGAATGTCATCGATGTTATCAGTGTTGTTGATGTTATTGCCATTGTCACTAGAGTTCCAATGCGTTGTTCTTGTGATGTGCTCGTCCCTTTTATGCTGCTTTCCGGTGGATTCTGCTTGTGGTTTGACCCATTGTGATTTCTGTTTGGCTGCTCCTCGTCTTTGTCATTTCCTCCATTTCTCTTAAGAGAATGCACTGCGGTTTTTTTTTCGGCACGGAAGCAACAAAAAAAGACTAAGAGTACGGCACGTGCACGTATATGAACAACAAAAAGGCATTATCCGGTTTTTCGTACGATTCAACGATAGTGCCGCAAAGAGCAATGATTCCGGTAATGCATTATGTTAGGAAAAATGGAGGAAACGATAAAGACGATGAGTAGCCAAACGGAAATCACAATGAGTCGAATCACAAACTTGGTTAGTCACCAATTGTGGGATTAACAGTTATTATTTATTTACAAGAAGGATAACGGTACTGATAAGTAGCACGTTAATTCTTTTAATAAAAAAAACAAAAACGTGTTTTCACTTGTTCGGAAACTTACTGTATACTGTATAGAATTTTTCTCTTTTTTAGGATTAGAAAACCTAAGGTAAGTCACTATAAAAGAAACTCGTCGGGGTACTGCTATCAATTTCTACACGATGCAAGTGTAAAAATAAAGGGAAAAATGTAATAAAGTGATCAATCATGCGGGATTCGGGGGAAATAGTTTTCGCACGACTTTTCCGTACAATTGATCGGCGGGGAAATAAGTTACTTGTAGGAGAAAATTATACGTGTACAATCAGCGAGAAGTATCCCGTTTAGACACGTAACGATTGGACACGACTCGATTGGACACCATACGATTGGACACAGCACGATTGGACACGCATATTACACGATTGAACACCCGAATGTTTGGATACGTATGATTGAATTACACTAGTAAAACATACATACCGCACGATTGGATACCACATTATTGGACACTGCATTATTGGACACCGCACAATTGGACACTGTATTATTGGACACTGCATTGTTGGACACCTCAATATTGGATATCACATTATTGGGCACCGCACAATTGGACACCGCACGATTGGAGACACACACATATACACACAGGGGCGTGCAAAGGGGGGCCTTTAGTCCCTTTTCCCCGCAACCACGCGTCTAAGTCGCTAACCCATGTACATTGCAACAAAGTAAAGTTCACATGTGTTTGCAAATTTCCAATACAATTTACATGGGTTAGCGACTTGGACGGGGTGGGTGCGGGAAAGGGGTATAGGACCCCCTTGCACCTCCCATGTGTGTGTGTGTGTGTGTGTGTGTGTGTGTGTGTATGTGTGTGTGTGTGTGTGCGCGCGCGCGCGCGCGTGCATGCGCAAAGCATTCTCTACAACACATGGGTTTACGACTTTCTATGCAAAACGAGATGCTCATAAAAATACGTATATAGACATTTAAAATTCAAATTTTTTTCTGGCAGAGCGATACTTTTTTCTGCCAGATATTTCTAAGGTTAGATAATCTGTCATATGATTATTAATGTTTTTCACTAGAAGACTGTGCGGTGTCCAATAATACGGTGTCCAATAATGTGGTGTCCAATCGTGCGGTGTCCAATCCTGCTGTTCCAATATTGCGGTGTCCAATCGTACGGTGTCCAATAATGCGGTGTTCAATAATGCGATGTCCAGTCGTGCGGCGTCCAATCGTGCAGTGTCCAATAGCGCGGTGTTCAATAATGCGGTGTCCAATCGTGCGGTATGTATATTTTACTAGTGTAATTCAATCATACGGTATTCAAACGTTCGGTGTCCAATCGTGCAATGTGCGTGTTCAATCAAGCTGTGTCCAAAAGGGACGTCACCTCAATCAGCGACTTATCAACAATGAAGTCAATAGAAGGCCACAAAAAAAACTTTTTGACGGATATAACAAAAATTTATTTATGTACATATTTTTTAATAAGAAATAACATGGTGGCGTTAGAATTGGAAAGGATGAATTTTTATGATCATTTCGCTACCGTATCTTAGCTTCCTTAAAAAGTTTTTAAAATCTACACAAGAAAATGTTTAGAACAACAAAGAAACGTGTAATAGATATTTGTGTTACAAGTGCGAAAAAAACCTATTTTCCACGAATGCAGGAGTAAGCTGAAAATGGGAGCGTCCCGTTTGCCCACTTGAATATTGGCGACGTAAATATTGACCATGTCAATATTGGCCACGTCAATATTAGCCACGATCATGATTGACCACGGGGTGAATTGGCCACGGTAATATTGGCCACGCGTCAATATTAGACACGTCAATATTGCCCACGTCAATAATGGCCACGCGTCAATATTGGCCACGTCAATATTGACCACGCGTCATTATTGCCATGTCATTATTGGCCTTGTGTCATTATTGGCCACATCAATATTGGCCACGCGTCAATATTAGCCACGCGTCATTATTGCCCACGCGTCACTATTGGCCACGCCTCATTACTAGCCACGCGTCATTATTGCCCACGCGTCACTATTGGCCACGTCATTACTGTACATGGGTTTGCGACTTGGTCGGTAGATGCGGGAAAGGGGCCAAAGGTCCCCCTTGTACACCCCCCCCCGTGTGTGTGTGTGTGTGTGTGTGTGTGTGTGTGTGTGTGCAAAGCATTTCTCTGCACGACATGAGTTTGCGACTTTCCACGCTAAAAAAATTGATTAATATTGACGTGGGCAATATTGACGCGTGGGTAATAATGACGCGTGGGCAATAGTGACGCGTGGGCAATAATGACGCGTGGCCAATATTGACGCGTGGCCAATATTGACGTGGCCAATATTGACACGTGGCCAATAATGACGCGTGGTCAATATTGACATGGCCATTATTGACGTGGGCAATATTGACATGTCGAATATTGACGCGTGGTCAATATTGACGTGGCCAATCCACCCCGTGGTCTATCGGGATTGTAGCCAATATTGACAAGGTCAATATTTACGTAGCCAATATTGACGTAGCAAATCGGGACCGTGGCCAATATTGACGTGGGCAAACGGGTGCCACTCCTAAAAATTTAGTCGTAGGCAGGTGCGTTCATCCGCACGAGTTACCATATGTCGAGAGATAACGTGACTGTGGTACGATGCGAGAATCAGAATAAAGAAGAACGTGTAAAAAAGTGATCAATCGTGCGGAAATCATTTTTGCATGACTTTTCCGCACAGTTGATCGATGGGAGAGTTATTTGTGGAAGAAAATTGCCCGTACACAATCAATAACTTTCTGGCCAGTAAAGAGTTACAGAAAAAAACGCTTTTGACGCACGTGTAACAAAAATAATTTTTCAGTCCAAAAAAACAAAATCCGTCGAAGAAAATAAATTTTAAAGATAGCATTTCACATAAAAGTTTATAAAGACTCTTCATCGGTAGCTTCTATAACAGACGTAAACTATTCTTTTTATCGCAAAATTGTTTCCAATTAATTGAATTATATTTATATACGATCTCATATCGTTTTCAACCTTATTAACATGCCTGTTTATAAAATCATGATTTAAATTATGTTAGTAAGCATGTTAATAAGATTGAAAACGGTATGAGATCCTACATAAATATAATTTGTTTGTTATAAAATATTTCCAATTCCATTGTGTGGTTATTTTGTTATATATGTTGATACTTCAAAGTATATAACATAATAACCACACAATGGATTTGGAAACATTTAATAACAAGCAAAAAAATTTTCTGTACATTATCTTCATGCAAACTTGCTTTAAAAAATCGTGAGAATAATATATAAATATGTGTACACGCACCGGCAGAAATGGTGTCCCTCGAACCAGTGCGGCGAACACATTCACACACACGAAGCGCCGTACGTGTTGCTTGACGCGCGGTGAAGTGGGCAGGAAAAAATTGAGGATCGCGCCGGTGTTGCATCCTTCACCAACGCCGCACGCTCAAGAAAGATAGAGTTATAAATAGTGAGAAGACGTGATACCGATTCGCCGGTGTCCAATATCTGTTTCACTCGCACTCGATACTAATGACGTCTCTTGCTTGAGTGTGAGTGAAACGGATACCGGCGAATCGGTATCACGTCTTCTCACTCATCATAATTCTATTTTTTTGAGCGTGCGGCGTTGGTAAAGGATGCAACATCTTCGCGATCCCCACGTCGATATCATTTCTGCGTATACACCAATATGTATATGTAAATACTATACGTGTGTGAATTTACGTATAAATAGATCAACATGTATTTTCATTTTTTCAGTACCAATGTACATCTAAATGTAGTCGTGCGTGTGTGTATTGTGTGACGTAAAAGATGTGTAAATCAATCATATGATTTTGCAAAATCTCTTAAGGGAACCGTCTACATTAGAGGGTAAAAAAAATCCAGTTTTTTTTTTCTTAAAGCGATAGTATTTCATCCGTAGAACATGCTCCTGAAGTCCCAAATATAGATTCAAATTGTATCAGGCCGAAATGAGCACGTGCAGTGCGTACGTCCCGAGCGCTCCGAACGGGATGGCAAGTAAAAATCCCTAACGGTCTTTGAAAAGGTACATTGCCTGCTCGGAAAGAATTACTTGAGAGGTATTTAGGTGGGTATATACAAAATGCTAATGAAAGTTTTAATGCGACAATTTGGCAACTGGCCCCAAAACACTTCCATTGCGGCCGCAAAATCATTGAAATTGCTGCTTACATAGCTGCTGGAATTTTCAATGAAGGCTATTTGTCGGTTCTAAGAATCATGTTATGCATGGAAATAATTATTGGACTAGTATGCAGAGATGTTGCGGATAGAATAAACGAAAATCGCACGATTAGCCAAAATCGTCGTAGCAGATCTGTTGCGCAGGAAACGCGTACTTACGACAAACAATGGCTGTTGGAGAAGAATGAATTGTATGAAGACACTGAGGACATTTATATGGAGCAGGGATAGTAGATTAATCAAAAAGTACGGATAAACAATCATTAGCAAGCTTTTATCAACCTTTTTCTTTGATTAGAAACTTTAAACGCGTTTTTCTCGAAACCACTTTTTTCGAAACTGCGTACACAATTAAAAAAAAACTAATCGACGCATTTACTTCTATTTTTTTTAAATTAAAGGTTATTAAATTATCTTCTGTGTGAATCTAAAATATAAATTAAAAGTCATCTAAAAAAAAAGTTATTTTAAAAAAAAGTCAAAAATTTTTCACAAAAAATCAATTTTTTTTTTTCAAAATGTCATTTTTATAAATTTTTTTAAATAAATGTATGGCTTTCTTAGGTTCACTTAGAAACTATACTCATAAACTTTACAAAAAATTTTGGTTTTTTCCTTTCAGTCGATTCTACTGGATGTTATCGTGTACGCGATGTGGAAGGAATGTTTTAAGGCAGTTGTGCATTTTTGCTTACAACTTATAATTAAATAAATAAAATTTTGTAATAAAAATTGTTTTGAGTACCTAAAGACACGTATAATAAGTGAAAAAAATCGCAAAAAGATCCATTTCTTAGTTTCATTTTTTAAAAATCATAAATAAGTGCTTAATTTTGGTCTCCTAATGTAGACGGCCCCCTTAAGGAATCCAAAATAAAGTAGCGAAATAACCCATAAATTTTTTTTCCAATTCTAACCCCATCATATTACTTCGTATTAACCCCTTGAATGTCAATGGTAGAAAAATCAGTCAAAATAAAATTGGCCAAAAGTGCTTTATGACGGAAACATCCACATATTTTATAACATCAATAAATCATTTTTGCAGTGTAGCAATTATACTGATAAAACACTCGCGGTGCTCGTGGTGCCTGCGAGCAGCGGTGAGTTGTGCCACCCCTGCTTACCTCTTGTATCTGATTCAGGATACGTAAACTATTTCTTATTATATCCAGAAATCTAAGCTCTGGATAATTTTTTGCGAAAGAAAAAATTGACTCAGAATATTACTAAGAATACGTCTATGTAAGGACATATAGTTATTTTGAATCACCCTGTATAGAACATGTACCCGAAATATTTTCTAAAACGTCAAAATAACGGCTTTTACTACCTGGGATAGTCATAAAAATGACGTTAAAATGTCGTCTTTATTAAATGTAACCTAAAAACCTATGTTTTTTCTTAAAAATAACAATAAAATACCGTCAAATGTACGATACTAGCTTCTTGAAAATGACGTCAATAATATGAAAATAATGACGTACTTTTGACGTCAATATATGACGTCGTTAAGATGAGACAAATGTACGTCAGTTTTACGACATTTAGACGTCATTTTATCTCGACATTATGACGTCTGGTTCGTCATAAAATGACCAAAAAATGCCGTCAATTAGACGTCACCTTGCTACCTGGGATAATGGATAATTTTTCATCAAAAACCTTTAATTCAAAAGTTCTTTAAAAAATTTGTCGCATAAAAATGTTCATACACAGATAGTGAATAAGGGTGAAATATTCGGTCCGCCATATTAATTGGGTCGACCATTTTGAATTTGGGAATTTTGACCTTAAATTCGTGATCAGCACCCCAACAAACCCCGGAAAAGTGACTTACTTCATATTTCAAAGTTTATGTCACTAATAGCATTCTTGGCACACAAGTGCATTTCTTAGAGTGAGTCCCAGATGCGCACAGTAATAAATGGACACAGCAGGTTGAGTAAAACAGACACAGACCAAACAGACACAGTAACAAACGGACACAGTGCGAAACAGACACAGACCAAATGCGCACAGACCAAATGCGCACAAACCAAATACACACAGACCAAATGCGTACAGTAACAAACGGACACAGACCAAATGCGCACGGACCAAATGCGCACGGACCAAATGCGCATGGACCAAATACGCACGGACCAAATGCGCACAGACCAAACGGACGCAGTAACAAATGCGCACAGTGCGAAACGGACACAGTAACAAATGCGCCCGGACCAAATGCACACGGACCAAATGCGAACAGACCAAATGCGCATAGTGCGAAACGGACACAGTTGCAAATCCAGGTGCAGAAAATGCTTTGCGCACACACACACACACACACACACACACGCGCGCGCGCGCGCGGGGGATGCAAGGGGGGCTTTGCCTCCTCCTTCCGCATCCACCCCGTCTGTACGGGTGCACTGAGAAGTCCTAACCCATGTGGTAAGTTCGTGCGCATTTGGTCCGTGCACATTTAGTCCGTGCGCATTTGTTCCGTACGCATTTGCTACTGTGTCCGTTTCGCACTGTGTCCGTTTGGTCTGTGTCCATTTGTTACTGTGTCCGTTTCACTTAGCATGCTGTATCCGTTTATTACTGTGCGCATCTGGGACGCTCCCATTTTTTGTCTGACACTCATGGAGTTAAAAAATATGTATTTAGAAAAATTTTTTAATTTTTAAATTCAAAAAACTTTAATTATGGGTTGAAAAAATACCGGTGTATCCTTTTATTCCCCCGTGAGTGACAGCCAAAATTCAATCAAATGCATTTAAATTGCCCCTCGAAAATAACTAGACAAATTTTTTCAATAATTTGTATACTTCAGTTTTTTGATCGCTGAAAACACGAATTACAACACGAAAATGATCTGGACGCATCGATGTGTCCTTGCCTCTTACGATACGATTTTGTCGGGACGCACCGGTGCGTCCGTACCATGCAAGGGGTTAATATGCAAAGTAGTATAAAAAGCAAAAATATTTTTTAACAAACTAGTTACATGTGCATCGAAAGTCTTTTCGTGCTCCTCTTTAGTTTTCAAAATCGATTTTCTACGAACCAGTTGTCCCACGCAAATAAATTTTTATTTCACTATTTTTGTCCTAACAAATAGCGTGAGTTAGAGAAGAGTATTATTTCCACGATTTTTCTACATAATCGCCTGACGACCAGTTGACATTTCCTATATCTACCTTCGTTACACTCGCATGCATCATCTCGTGACACGCATACAATAACTCGCAAAATTACCGACGCTTCAACGGTTTCGCGAACCTAACTATAGCTAACATGTCAATTCGTGTCACATCGGATCAAACATTCGGTCATATTAAAACCGCATAAAAGAAGTCAATACTTAATGAATATCAGTAAAACTATATAGAAATAGTTCTTTTTCATTTGCACAAAAAGTTTCTTTAAGAAATAAAGTTTTTTTTTAACGCCCCCTGCCTTCTGCCCTAAATCCTTTTTCGCTTTCGCATTTTCTACGCACTTGTAACAAAAAATAGTATATGCAATTGGTATGGATCGGCTATTGGCGGATAAACACACTCGTAAAATTAGCCAATTATCCGCATTGTCACACAGTTATATTAATTATTAATCATGAAAAGAGCTTAAGAGATAAAAAGGTACCATAGTGTATAACTAAACTAATAATCAATTTTCGTTTTATGGATTGAGTTTTTCTTATCCAATTACTATTCTTAGTATTCCTAAGAATCACACAGTATCAACATAAGACAACAAAAAATTTAAAAACCCTGTGAGGACACCATACGCTTATTGACCCTCCTTCTTATGTATCTAATTAACTTAAATATATAATATTTAGAAAATGCTGGAAAATAATATAAAAAGTTTTATAGAAATTTTTATCAAAATGTACATTATTTTAATCTGTTTTACACATGTTACACGTACGTGAATTTTGTATTGTAACATTAAATTTCGTAATTTACCTGTAGAAACTCTGTAACGCGATGCTTTTCGCACCAAAATGTGGTTCATTGATATGCTCTTTGATGAAGGCTACGGCCTCTTCGTTCGAAAATGTGTCCCACAAGCCGTCGGATGCCAATATTATAAACATGGGGTTGTGATCGTTCAAATCGAATGTCAGAATATCTGGATCAGCGATTACTAACTTTTTATCTTTTAGAGGATAATCTCCTAGAGCACGAGAAGTTGCTAATATGCCGGCGACTCTCCACACGCCGTTAAAAGTTACCAAACCACCGGCTTTATTTATTCGTCTTCTCTCTCTTTCCTGGAACCAAATTGGTTTAATATAATAAAATTAATATGAGTGATGATTAATATACTACTAACTACTGTACAAAAGTTTTAACACGCTTGTTGAGATTTTCTTATATCTCAAAAAATTGTTATTTTAGAAACTTATTCAAAGAAACATGATCATAAAGTTTGAAAAATTCAGGAATGCATATATACAGAATGATTCAGAATATCTATTTTTTATATTTGCAAAAGTGATACGGTTAGTTGTGCACAGGATATATATATGGTGTACATATGATTTTCAATGGCTAAAAGCCATCACACATAAAAATAAGAACGTAAGACGTAAGCATAAAAAAATCGATCAATCTTAATCGAATATTCGGTCACTTAAAAACCTGGAAGGACAGTGTCGAGCTTATCTGATAACCTTTATTACGGTTAAGGTTATTAGAATATTTCCTTATTTGTAGACTTGTACGATATCTTATGGCACAGTCACCTCGAGAAGAGGTTAGTATTGTAGCTTTTTCGTATTTCACGGAGTGTCCAGTCTTCATCCAGTGTTCGGCTAAGGCTGATTAAAAAAAGTTACTATATTTGGTACACTGTTGATGTTTTTTAAATTCGTATGTATTAATCTTTCTCCCGGTTTCTCCTATGTACACTTTTCTGCAAGAGCAAGGGATCTTGTATGCACCTGGTGATTCCAGGCGAGGTTTCTGATCCTTTGGATTAAGAAATAACTGAAAAATCTTCGTATTTTAAAGATGATCTTTATGTGTCTACATAACATTTTGTTAATGCATTCTGTCGTATCTTAAAAATATGGAGGGATAGCCATCTTCTTGTCTAAAGTGATTAATTGACAAATTTGTCTGGTATGGAACTTTATGATTGCTCTATCAATTTCTTCATCAGATAACAATCGTTTCTCACAATGGTCACAGTTCTATAAGAACTGACAAATTTAGGGTATACTTTAAGATCGAGACTAAATTTTTTTGTATAGCTACAACGTACCCAACTTGAATTTTCTGGCTGATTTCCGCTTCCAATTATAACTCCTTTGGTTCACTATTTAAACTTTAAGAATTTTAATTTAGTTTTATTTTGTAACACAGGATTTTCCCGAAACTATTTTTTTTTAACTATGGTACATTTTCTTTCTAAATGACATTGCACAGCTCAAAATTCTTAAGACTCATCCAATAAGAAACTTGAATAATGTTGCTTTTATGCTCCTTTCAAAGGTCGTGTTCATACATTGCTAAACTTTGTTTATAAGCTTGTATCACTTCGTTGATTTGGTTAAAGATAACTTCGTAAGTAAAGAGATAATAGTAATGAGCAGGGCTGGGTAACATTTAAAATGATTCCATTTTAAATATGTATTTAAAATGGAAATGGCATTTTGCATTTTTTATTTTAAATGCTTTTTTGGAAAACCATTTCCATTTACATTTATAATGGAAATATCCATACATTTAAGTATTTAACTATTTGTAAAATGGTTTTTCTAAGCGCGTACAAATTTTCTCTAGTGTCATTCCATGCATTAGCATGCGCCCATGACACGACACGCCTATGCGTGTGCGCACGAGGTCCTCGCGCCAATTGCGTCTTTGCGTCTTGAGAGCAGTGATGGGAACTCGCAAGATATTTCTCGCGCACGTGCATCTGAGCAACAGCGGCGCAGCGCATCAACGTATATATTTAGTGGTACTGTAAAGGTCCTAATATTCAATTAAAAAATGTGAAGAAAATTGTAAAGTTTTTATTAATATTGTAAGAAATGAGTTTCATTTCAAACTTCGCGCTGCGACACGATGGAAGATGGCGCATTCCGTCGGCCATTACTGACTCTCGTCACTGCGCTGGTATCGAGATGAGGTCGTGCGATCTATCGATAGAGAGAAGACGATCGACAGAGGACGTGCGAACGAGGCAGTCTATCTGTAAGGGTTGAGAGCGAAGGATCTTGAGACCATTCTCTGGGCGCACCGCCAAGAGATTTGAATGTGCCTAATTGTTCGGGATTCAGCATGTATTGAGTTCGCGCCGTCATGTCAGATGGCAGCAGCTATCGATCATCGTTCGCGTAGATCGCGGGGCACTAGCATGCGCGCCAGCATGCGCATAGCACTAGAATCTCTCTCTTCGGTACGTATTCTCTATGGCGGCGGTTCCCTCTCGTTCATCGTGCTAGTGCTTCGATATAGTTTGGTGTTCGAATCTATTCGTGAGATCGTAGACGTTTCATCCGACAAGTGCTCTGTGCCACAATTCTCTGGTACATCACCATCGAGAGACTCACGCTCATTACGCTACGCGCACGCCGGCGCCGCGTGACACCGGCTCACGGGCATCATCGTCTTTACCGGTAACAATTAATATAATTTCTGCCGAGTGAGTGGACATTATCTCTCAACTATAGACAATCTCATCAGTGCTCTCAAAACTCAGAAAACGCGTGTAATGTATATAAGTTAAGATATGTAAAGTATACGATACGACTCGGACATCTCGGAGTCCACGTGACACGTAATTGTTGTGCAATTAATTAAACACCCCTTCCACGAACGTCCTCTCACCCTGCATAACATCCTCAGGGGCATCCAGCGATCTCTTCGCCGAGTCGCGAACACTAATAAAAAAGTCTGTGAACACTACAAATCTCAGATAGTTAATTGGGAGATCTCCATAACCTTATCAACGTGTACCCTCCTAAATAAGTAGTGATATAGTTCCAACTTTACGATATTTTATATTAAAACAAAATCCCACTTATGAACAATATTAAATTTTATTTATTAATAATGTTTTTTTGTAATAATTACAGCCGATTTATTACATAAATATCAACATTTATTATACGAAACCTGTAAAAATCTTATTAGCATTTTTGCACTAAAATTGAACATAATAAATATGGCACATTAAAACAACATATAATAAAATTAAAATATAGTCACTTAAATGCATGTTTGGACCTTTGTAGGTACCCGAAATAGTACCTACAACTACTTTCACTGGAAAAGTACTGATACGTCATGAACGCGCCTGCCACGCGGAATATCTCGCGAGTTCCCATCACTGCTTGAGAGCCTCTAGGAGAGAGAGGCTCCAGGCCGCAGACGATAATAGGTCACGTGACGTTTACCCCAGCAACAAAAGATTCGCTTGTAACTTATAACCTGACCTGGCCTGGCGCCTGACGCGTCGTTCTCAAAGGCTTTTTTTCTGAAAAGTGACGACGTGTTGGAAATTTTCGTGAACATAATCTCTTCGTATCGGGTATCAGTATCGGCATTATAGTCGGCTGTATAATCAAGGTAGTGTGTAGTGTGGTATGTCCGCAGTTTTGCAATTGAAAATGACAAGCAATCAAGAGGATAATGACATCGGAGATGAAAATACGAATGACATTAACGTTAATTTAAATAATAAAACAATATCCCTGATATTAAATGGAACATTTTTTAAGCTAATTCAGATCGATTCCGAAAAGGTACAAGGAGAATGTATAACATGTAAGCATAGAATAAAAGGTCGAATCAGTTCAACCACGAATTTTTTTAATCATTTGAAGGTAAGCATTTTTGCATTATTCAGCATTATTTTCATTAATATAATATTATTAATAATATTTATATTATATGTATTGTGACGTGACAGCCACAGGCTGCTGTCCATCACAAGGCCCTGAGGGCCGTTACGCGTTAACATCACGCGGGTCCTGCGTCCTCCCGCTCGGGAGCGGACGCAAAAGCGTGTTATCTCGTGTTTTTGTGTGTGTGATGTCTCACGTGCTGTCCATTCGAATAATTATCAAGATTTTTGCGAGCGCTGCATCGCGAGTGCGGCGGAAATCGGTGGCCACAGCGATCGTTCTTGTAATTTTTTGGCGTTTCGTCTCGATGGAGAACATTCCCGGAGGTCACCAGGTGAGCGGACACCGAGGGAATAACGAAGACCCTTTTCGAGCGGGGGTCTGCAGGTAATACCGCCCTTATCTTGCCTACAATTCGTGTCGTTCGAGAATTCCGATACTGCCGCCAAATCACGCTTTTAGGATCCAGCGAAGGCACGCGAGGCCGATGTTCCGACGGGGACCTACGAATCCGATCCCGCGCTAGTCCCGGCGGAGATCATGACAATTGGACATCAACGAACGTCCTTGTCGAGGAGGAAATAACGTCCTGGTAGCGGAAAAGGCGCCCGGCCAAGAGAAAGGAACCTGCCAGAGGAAAGCGCCAGAAATTCCCGCGCACGGGACCCAACAGTATCGACCACCGCGCCTGGATCGATCAGCCGGCGACGGTGTGCACGCCGCGCGCTGCGCGAAAATCGATTTTTGGAAAATCGACCAATAAGGACCCGGAGTATCGGAGGCAAGGTGGGGCGCGTCGCCGAGCGGCCCCCGCAGGATCTAGGATCCCGCACTCGAGCTGTAGACGTTGTATTGTCTTGTGCGTGCGATCCCGATCCCGAGCTGAGACACCATGTAAGAGGATGCAGGTGCCGGAGACCTCCCGATCCGGACGAGGCCGAGACGAAGGAGCCGGCTTGGTGAGACGAGCGTCGTAAATTGTAAAGCCACCGATTTCGCGATTGGGCGACTCACGAAAGAGTTACGGATTTATTACGATCTTGTGGTCCTTAGATTAGAGTCGTGAATTTATTAGTGTATCGCTGCTTCGCCCGATCGCGTCCGCCCGCGTGAGTTCGTTCCGTGCTGTTCGTTTCGTATTCTGATTACATTGCGTGTGCGTCCCGCAGCCGAGTCAACTGTGATTTTGTCTTATAATTGTGTCGCGAGCTATTAATCGCGCTGTGAATTGTCGCGCATTTATGATTTATTGTTCAAAGAATTTGATTTAATCTATCGCATCGATATCGCGAATCGTTGTTAATTGCGCTTTCGTCCGATTTCATATTCTTGTCTTGTACTACTTCGTTGTCGAGCTCAGAATAATTATCGCGCATATTACTTGTGGGATCTTGTAACGTGCGGAGGAGCACGAGCCCGCCGCGTGTCGCGTGAACTCGGAGCTACTGTCGTCCCGATCGCCCTTGGCGACACTGTTATTCCATCGGGAGTTTGGCGTCCACCAACAGCGCCGGATAAAAAGCGTAGACCCGTCGGAGAATTCCCGCGTACGTCAAGTCATCCGTTCATTGATTATCCCGTATTCGCGACAGGTAATGTCAAGCGATCGTCAGCTTGTAACGCGCGCAGGTCATCATTGCCGCCACATAGAGCCGTCTAATCCTGTACTACTTACTATTAAATATATTTGTTAATTTTATTGTTAAATTTATGTCGCTTCAATAATTCTCTCGCCTTCCCGATTCTATCCGCCCGCGCCGAACCTCCCCTTCTGCCATTTTAGGGCTGAGCAGCTGGATATCGGAGCCGCTAACGCCCCGGTCGCCTAGCGTGCGCCCGTCTTTCCTGCGATTCTGTTACCGTAACGTTCATTAGCGATTTTGTGCACACAGAGTGGTACGCTTAACGTACCTGGCGCCCAACTAAGCATTGCAATGGAAAATTTCGCGGAGGCAGTCGCCCCGACACCCAGGCGGCTCAGGACCGCGACCAGGGACGGAGGCGAAGTTGGCCGTCGCTCGTGAGCACGGTTACAGTATATATAATAATATAATTTTATGTTATGAATCTAATACAAAGTATATTTATTAATTATTAATTATTAATCTGTGGATCTATTAAGTAAAACTATAGAACAGTAAAAGTATAATTTTTCTTGTATATGCAGACGAAAGGCCATTCCATACAGGAATATAAGGAATATAAAAATAAGCAGTCCAAGAATTCACGAAAAAGGCCTTATAACATCGATAATAATGTACAGCTTGAAGAACCTGACACTAGTGGTATTACTACAACGCAGATGCAGCGGCAGGTTTTGAGCGTGAGCAGTGCATTTTCTCGCAATAGTCAAAAAGTTGCAGATGACCTCATCACTTCTTTCGTTGTGGAGATAATGTCTCCAATGGATATCGTAGAACATCAGGCGTTTAAAAACCTTACATGTGGTAATATAGCGCTTAACCCGATTATTTATAATTATTTATTAATGCATTCTGCATTTATTAATTAATTTCCCTTACGAAAAAAACATTCAAATTTTGAGAGTTTACACTTAAAATTGAATATTAATACTCGATTTTGGGAGTTTACTCCCAAATTTAGATGTATAATTTAGGTGTATAATATTAGGTGTATACGCTCAAATCTTAAGTATTTACACTAAAGATTGAGTGTTTATACTCGAACATTGAGTGTATACACCCAATGATTGAGTGTTCATATCAAAGTTTGGATTTAAATATTGAATATTTGAAAGTATACTCTCAACATTTGGATATGACACTCAATAAATGAGTGTATACTTCCAACATAAAGTGTGAACACTGAAACGTTGGGGATGTACACTCAACATTTATCGGTGGAAGGTATACATTTAATATTGAGTGTGCATTCTCAAACATTGAATTAGAAAATGTTAAATAAAAACAAAAGCAAGAAAAACAAGTTTAACCGAAACATTCAACTATAGAGTGTTCAGTTGACTTTGAGTATTAATTTGAGTATTACTTTCAACTTGGATGTTTGCCATCTAATTGAGTGTTAATTTCAGTGTTATTCTTAAATTTAGGATTAACATTGAAATTAACACTCAATTAGATGGCAAACATTCAAGTTGAGAGTAATAACACTTTAATTAAAAGTAAATTAAAGAGCGAACACTCAAGTTGAGTGTTTACACTGAATTGAGTGTTTACCCCTTGTTCCAAATTATACTCAACTTGAGTATTTTTTTAAGTGTTATTTTTAGTGTTTTTTCCGTAAAGGTTACTTGTTTACTTTTTAGTAATAAATTTATCTAATTTATGATTTATATTGTTGGGTTATATATTGCTCATATAGTTATATTTTTATTAATATTGTTGATAAATTAATTTCTCAGGTGTCAATAAAGCTGACAAATTCTATCATCATAATGACAAGAAAAACGTTACGGTCAAGAGTGGATACCAAGTACACAGCCATGCTACAACACCTGACAGATACTTTGAGACAAACTAAGTACATATGTACTGCATATTTGGTCGTCATCAAAAAGAAGTTTCCTTGGGATAACTGCTCACTGGGTAAGGTGACCCATTATCTTTACCTATAATAATGTATAATGCAAATTGAAAGCTACGTTTGATTTGTTATGTTAGGAGTAATGGTTCTTTCATGGAGTTTTATGAAATTTGTTGTATCGGCAGTTATTTGTCAATACGTAATATCAGTCTTATTCAAATTTTAATTAAAGATAAAGTGTTATTAGAAATTATATTTATTATTTTGTAAGATTATATATGATTTAGTGGATTAAATTCAAAGAAAAACGAGTAAAAATTTTTTCGTGTAACGAGTTCTTATTAATTTGTTAATATCTTTGTATTTAAATGTTTGTTTTTTCACGGATAAACGCAAGTTTTCAGAGAGAAAGTGCGGCTTTGGCTTGTCGCAGGTTTAAGGGTAAGCACTCTTACGACAGGATTGCTGAAATGATTCACGATATACATTGTGAATTTAAACTTGACGCGAACAAAATTGTAAAAGTAACAACAGACAATGCGTCAAACATGGTGAAAGCCTTTTCGACGTTTAGCTAGAACAATCAAACAATCGATTTGAATAAAAACGACAATAATGATTCGGACGATGATTTCGTTATACAAGGCATAACTGAAGGAATTGCGGGTGAATCCGGTTCCGTATCTGAGATATTTCTACCTAAACATCAGCGCTGTGCGAGTCATACACTAAGTCTAATAGTCACAGTGGATATCAAAGCCGCATTAACAAAATCTGGAAACGGTGGAGGAAGCTATGCTCGTTCCCATAATTCTACTTTTGAAAAATGCTCTGCCATATGGAATTTAATATCTCGGTCTCTTAAAGCTGCTGAGACATATTTTGCTATTACAGGAAAGGCCTCATCATTACCCTGTGTCACTCGTTGGAACTCAATCTTTGATTGCTTAAATGACCTTATTGCAGTCAAACAATTTCTTGGTAGTGTTTGCGATGCATTTGACCTGCCAAAATTCAAGGACACTGACTTGGAATTCTTAGCAGAATACATTGAATGTGTCAAACCAATTGCGGATGCTTTAGATAGGCCACAAAGCGAAAAAAATTATTTTTATGGCAAACTTTTACCAGTTCTGTTGGAAACGCAAAAGAAATTACAAAAGCTACAACTTAGGCATTTAAAATATTGTGCAAAATTAGTAGTCGTGCTGTTAGAGGGGTTAAACAAAAGATTCATTAATTACTTTGACATTTCTTATCAAATAAACGATGATACTTTAGCAGCAGTTAGCCATCCGTTCTTTAAGTTACGTTGGGTACCAAAAGAAAAAAAAATTATGTTAAAAAATCGCTTGTTAATGAAGCTGAATCTTTACTAATCCGTATGTTAAAAATTCGAAATGATTTGACGAATGTATCCGAAGTCACACGCAGTGAAAGCTTTTTTGCTTTTGAAGAGGGATCATCTTCGGATGAAAGTGTTGCAAACACTTCCATTAAAAATACAATTAAACTGCAATGTTTGCAGTATTTGCAAAGTGAAGATACTTGTTTAGACTCTCTTAATGGATTTCCTATAATTAAAGAAGTTTTTATAAAATATAATACTGCGCTCCCGTCGTCTGCGCCAGTAAAACACTTATCTTCTTATGGAGATATGACTATGCGTCCTAATCATCGAAGAATGCATGATACCTTTGAAAAACAATTGCTGTTAAAATCAAACAGTAGGCTTAATAAATAAATTTATTAAACGTATGAATATATTGCATATATTAAGGAAATAAAGCGCATATATTAGGAAAAACCATTTAAAATATCTATTTATCCATTTACATTTAAAATGGATTCGAAAAACCCATTTTACATTTGGTATTTTAAATACATTTTTGAAAGTATTTTACATTTAACATTTTAAATATAATTTAAAAAGCATTTTACCCAGCCCTGGTAATGAGGATAACTTTCTTTTAGCTTCCTAAGATTCACAAACTTGGTTATTCTTTTAAATTAGAATTATTATTTTATCGATGTTTTTATTCGATTTATTTATTTTATTAATAGCCCAATGTGACTTTCAAGTTTTTCTATATGAGATTATTTCCAAAATATTCCCAAACCTGTTAGTAACATTAATAACAATTTCATGTTTAAAAAATTAAAAGGGATAAACTTGAATCAAATTTTATTTTAATATAATTAGATGCAATTTCTCTTTTATTAATATTACCATTAACTTAATTTTAGGTAGTATTTACAATAAATGGCCACATATTAGTAAAGCTTGTAACATTCTAAAAAAAAGAATTTTTAAAAACAATACTTGCCTATAAAACCGATTTATTTTAAGTTTGAGAAATGTATATATACACAAAAATTTAAAACTTTAATGGATTCAATATTAATTATGTTAGACGACTTGACTGGCCACTTTATTAAATAAAACCGTTAACACAACGTTTCGACTCGTATTTTAGGTCCTTCTCAAGTACGATCTGTAAATATAAGTATGTAATACATAAGCTCAAATCTAAAGAATTCACAATAAATGTATGTAAAAAGTAAAGCAGCAAATCAATTATAAATTGATTTTACATTTGAGCTTATGTATTATGTACTTATATTTATAGATCGCACTTGAGAAAGACCCAAAATACGGATCGAAACGTCGTATTAACGGTTTTTAATAAAGTCAGGTCGTTCAAAATAATTAATATTAAACCCATTAAAGTTTTAATTTTTGTGTATATATACATTTCTCAAACTTAAAATAGATCGATTTTATAGATAAATATTGTTTTTAGAAATTATTTTTTTAGAATGTTACAAACTTTACTTATATGTGGTCATTTATTGTAAATTTAGTAAAAGAGAAATTGCATCTAATTATATTAAAATAAAATTTAATTCAAGTTTATGCGTTTTAATTTTTTAAACATGAAATTGTTATTAATGTTACTAAAAGGTTCGGGAACATTTCTTTGTATATAAAATAAATAACGAAGACAAAATTTTTTTAACTACCTTTAATGTAATATGCAAAATTTACTTAAAAGAAGGTTATGAATTAAAATTCATGCAACCATCCTATTTGTCATGATTTATGCCGATAAATCCTAAAACTGAAGCTAAAATACCATTTTTTTAAATAATGTTAATAAGAACAATTAATGTAAAAGTCGACAACTTACATGATTGTGTGCCATTCAAATCGATGAGTTCTGTATGGATGTAGTTAAACCTTGCTATAAGGTTGCAATTATCAAAATTGAAATATGTGTACATTAGTCATTAAAGAAGAAGAAACAATGTAAAAAATATAAAAAACTTTTTGAAGAAGTAGTCACAGTAATTGAAATCACGACCAGTACAACACACAACCAACAAGAGACTTATTCAAATGACAAACATGATGGTTCAAAGCACAATGTCAGAATGTTAAATAAATAAATACTGTGACGTGGCGCATCCGGCGCGCACGTCACAAGGGCATAAGACCGACCGAGGGGGTCGGTCGGGGGCGACTCCTCGCCGAGCCGAGGGGGATGCGGCTGTTATTCTATTTTATTTTAATTTTTAGCTTCCGCGATACCGTTTTGAGATTGTTATTGACAATCATTAAAGTAGAGGCGCCGAGTGTGGGCTAATCGGAAGAATGTACCAAGAGCGACGGAGGAGCAGCCGTCGTGGGGACTTTGCTGGGGACACTCGACAGTGGAAGGAGCACCCCTCAAGGAGTTTCCCCGCCGAGCCGTGCATCGAGCCCCGCAGAGGGACGTCGCCGTCTCTGACTTAAGGATACCGACCGCGCCGAATGACAGCGCGGAGACACGACGGCTCCCAGTGAGGATCACGCCGTGGGCACGCGTCACCGGGTTGCGGACCGGAAGAGCGGCCACAGCCATGTAAACCGCCAGCCACCTTGATCGGATTGGTCGCGGCCTGGCCAGCCGGACCTACCGAAACGGCTGAAAAATGGATCGCACTGTTAGAGCACGTGGTCATCACGGACGTTTCGAGCGATGAAGCAGCGCGGCGCTGGATCGAGGATCACGCGGAGTCACGTGGATCCATCTATTGGAAATCGAAGAGCGTCCGTGCCTGCGCGACGGCTCGAGCCGGCCGGCGCGGGACAGGGGCTCCTCACTGTTCGGTTGACGGTGCGATAAGGCGTATCGAAGGACGAGCCCCTACGAACGACTTCGACGGACAAGGATCCGGAGACTGTTGTAAGGCCATC